>NC_132881.1:42991343-43056343 GCF_030463535.1 Salminus brasiliensis
AACTTTAGGATCTTCAGAGATAGGAGTTAGGAGATGTGGCCGTTGGTGTAAAGACTGAAAAGTAGGGGTCAGAACACACATCATGGTTAAGGACTTGAAACATGTGGGAAATGGTTTGTTTAAAATGTCTGTGATCTTTGGTTCTGGTTGATCACAGCAATGCTTTCGAGCGAACGGTGAGATAAAATCTGTGCCCACACATTTCTCACCTTTTGTCTTCTGAAGAGAAGGACCTTGTAATGTCATTAAAGGTGAGACGAACAGGGAGCAGACATGAAAGAGCCAGGGTGGGGGTGGAGGGCTGGAGATTGTGACCTTTCAAAACCTGTAGGAGAACTCATTCAGAGCATTGGTGAGCTGGCTGGCAGCCATTCAGGAGAAGTTTTTCTCACCTGGTAATCTCCTGGAGGCCTTCTCAAAGTGAAGCTGAGTCATTGGTAGCAGTGTGGCTTTTCTGTGGATTCAAAGCAGCCTTGTTCATTTTCATTCTCTTCCTTTTATCATTCTAGGCCTATCATTTGAGGAAAGTTTTTTTCTTCTGGCTGGTCTTCCTCTGCGCTGGTCTTCCTCTGCTTCCTCAGCCATGTCTCTCCACTGCTGCGTTCTCTCTTCACTGGCTTCCTGTAGCTGCTGCCAGCATTATATTCAAAACCCTGACGCTGGCCTACAAAGCCAAGAACGGACCAGCCCCTTCGTACTTGATGGCAATGGTCAAAAGCCGATCTGCACCAAGAGCCCTTCGAGCTTCAAGTACGGCTTGGCTCGACCCACCATCCCTAAAAATCCATAGTAGACGAGCGTCCAGACTTTTTTCTGTCCTGCACCGAAGTGGTGGAACGAACTTCCCCTGGGTGTCTGAACAGCAGACAGAGTCCAACGCAGACTGAAGACCCTCCTCTTCCGAGAGCACTTGGGCGAATTGCAGAGTGGTCTCCTTATTGACCTGTGTTTAATAGTGTCTAAACTTGGAGGTATCTTTGAATTTTAGTCTATTCTAACTAGCTGAGGTTTTTCTTGGGTAAATAGCAAAGCACTTTTGTAAGTCGCTCTGGATAAGAGCGTCTGCTAAATGCTGTAAATGTAAATGTAAATGTTATAGACATTTATAAACATTTTTAAACAATCCAGTCATTTTGATGCAAAGCTATTCAGAATAGAGTGGGGTTTTGATCTTTACAACTCAAAAATAACCGTAAATATAGGTACTGTCCAAAATGGCCAGTGAACATGCATGTCCTCTGAGGTTTTATATATAGTGTTGATGATGGCAAAATAGTGGTAATCTGGAAAAGACACTATTTTGTCTTACTTTACATGACTGGTTCCATCCACCAGTTCTGTTCTGTGGAGCGATGAATCAAAACTGGAACTTTTCATTTGGTTCGATTTCTTGTGGTTTGGTTTCTAATCTCTTTAGAAATGACTTTAGAAATAACTCAGCTGAGTTAAACCTCATAGAAAATCTTTGGTGGGATTTGAAGGCGGCGTTTGCCGCAGCAAACCCAATAGTATTAGAGAACTGGAGGCCACTGCCTATGAGGAATGGGCTAAGATTCCTCAGGAACGCTGCCACGTTTGCAGCAGGTCATATCAGCAGAAGGGGGCTTTAGTAAGTACTAAAGACGCTTGTCATGAAGGGGTTGAGTAATTCTGAGACTGCAGTCGTCATTAAGAGTGGTATTCCGTGTGGAATTTGGAGAAAGCAGTTGTTGCTTATTCCTCTTGTATCACATTAGAGTAAACCTGAAGCAAAACTGCAACTATACCAGAGAGTAGAAAGCCATACCCGAGTTTCTGATACTAACTTCCCCTTGCTTCCTACAGCTGAGCCATTAAACACTAATAAACACTAATAAGAGGAAAGTGGGGGGATTCACCACGTCAGAGCATAGCGTCTCTTTTTGTAACAAAGCTGAAAGTTTTTGCGGTGCTGTCCCTGTGCCCCTGGTACAGAAACAGTGGTTTGCATGTAAGCATGCATGTTAAGAGGCCTTAACCACAAAGCTTCTGAGCACTTTAAGGTCCGAAGCTAAAAGCTGTTTATTTACTTCTCTTTTAATAATATATTTTTTTAATGCTGTTGCATTTGTCTGATTTGTAAATTGTAAAGTGAATGGGTGTATGTGGTGACCTGTAATTGACTGTACTGATATATTCAGTTGATATATAAACACACTATATGGACAACAGTATTGGGACACCTGCTCATTCATTGTTTCTTCCAGAATCAAGGATATTAAAAAAAGAGTATATCCTGCTTTTATTGGAGTAACTGTCTCTAATGTCCAGGAAAAATGCTGTCTACTAGATTTTGGACCATTTCCAAGAATTTGATTGCATTCAGCGACAAGAGTGTTAGTGAGGTCAGGGTGTTGGATGATCACCTCTGCACCTCATCCCCAACTCCTTAACTCTTCCCAAATGTATTGGATGGAGCATCAACCATCATTCTAGAAAACACAGTTCCTCCACTGCTCCACAGCTCAATGCTGGGGGGATTTATACCCCTCTAGCCCACGCCTGGCATTATGTGTGGTGCCAATAGGTTCATGATTATGTGCTCCAGAAAGGCCTATTCTATTGCCAGTACTTATCTACAGTGACTAGACATGCTGTGTGTGAGTGTCAGCAATGGGTACAACTTAAAGTAGCTGAATGCATTCATTGGTGTCCACAAACATTTGGACATATAGTGTATACATATATTTATACAGACGATCCAAAACATTATGACTCCTCACAGATGAATTACATCTGTTTGTCTCATAACAGTGGCGCATATAAGGGTCTGGGATATATTTATACTAGGAATTGAACAGTCAGGTTCTCATAGTCAACATATTGGATGTGGGAGAAATGGTCAGGTGTGACTACCTGAGCTTTGAGTTTGACATGGGACAATTTGTTATGGCCAGAGCATCTCCGAATTGGCATGGCTTGCAGGGGGCTCTCGGTCAGCAGGGTTGAGGACAAACCCTGAACCAGTCATAGGGTGCTGGGTGTCCATAGTTCATCAATGCGCAAGGGCAACAAAAGCTATCCCGTTGGAACCGGCAGAAAGGCTACTGTGGCTCAAGTTACCAAAATTAGCAATGTTGGTTACAGAAGGCATGTGTCACTACCCACTTTTAAACTTGAGGTTGTGTATCCACAGACTGGTCATGAGTACCCACACAATGTACATGCCAGCATCAGAACTGGACCTCAGGTCAATGGAAGAAGATGGCCTGGTACTCCGTACAGTAAGCTACATGCCGTCACGTCTTGTAAGGGATCTGCTGTCATGTCTTGGTGGTCCTAAAGGTTCAGAAATGGCCCTGAATGTAACAACAGAATGAAGAAATCACATTATTGAAGGAGAGGAGTAGATCAAACAGCAGAAGTGGATGCTTTTTGCAGCTAATTTGGGAAATTACAGATCACCCAGTGAGGTAATTATAGTGGAGATGTATCTTAGCTGAACTGTTGTTCTGAATCGTTCTGTCATCATCAAGAACTGAACCGATTCTCAAGAAATGCTTTTTTAAAACTCGCTGTTGTATTTGCAGTTGCACCACACAAAAGGTACAGCCACAATAAACTTATTTAGTCAGACTGAAACCGAGAAAACTGTACTTTCTCGGCTAGTTGTCCCGACTGACTCATCTCTGTCCACAGACTGGTTAGTGCTTTGAAACTCACTGTTCTGAGGTTTTTGCAAAGGATTTTTTTCATGATGTTTGTTGAAACAAACTAGCTAGCGGTAGATGAAAGTAAAAGAAAACTAGCCTGATCTAAATCGATACTTACGTTTCTTTTAATTAGGGAAGTGAGGTAATGCACTGGAGGTTTGGTGGGGTGGTCTGTGAAAGTAGATACCCCTGGAAAACACAAGGACAGTGAGTAAGAAATGTTTTAGGGAAGTGTGCAGTTTCAAGGTCCAGTGATTTCATGCCTTTAGATCTTACAGCATGTCAGAAAAATGGTCTATATGTAGGTTTTATTATTATTATTATTATTATTATTATTATTATTATTATTTTATCAAAAATCCCCCAGCTACAAGACCAATGTTTGGAACTGCAATGAATGTCTTTTTCTCAGAAACCTCTGATTGAATCACTGCTTAGGAAAGATTATCTATTGGATCGTAACTGTAAGTACAGTGGCCTCCTCACTGTGGTTTCTTAGGACGTTTCATAAGGAAGAATAGGCCGGGAAGATGAAGATCATGTATTCGTAAACCAGGCTTGGTGATTTCCAGGAGCTAGCATTGTCTGGATCTGCACTGAATCACTATTAATCAAGAGACTTTTACACCACTTTTACACTGGTGTGATCGTTCAATACACATCTGGTCACAGCAAACTCAAGCTGTATACCGTGTTTAATTATAATAGTGTAGGAAACTGTGGGGTAACATTAGTAAATAGTGTAGTAATAAATGTAGGAGTTAGCTAAAGATAGTCCCCTGACAACGGCCGGCCCCAACGTCGGCCACTTCGGTGGATTGTGCAGGATTACAGTGTTGTTAGCAATGTTTAAATATTGTTTTCAGAAGTGATTTCTGCAAGAATAATAAGCGACTGGCAAAGAGAGAGCATGGAAGTGACCGATATTGGGGACGCCCGTTGTTTGGGGACTAACTGCATAGTTAGCTAGCATATTCAACCACTAGCTTTTTAAACAGGAATGTCTACACGGATATAACTAATATTATGAAGTCTAGAAACCTCAATAGTCTTGTAAGACTAGGAATCTTAGAGCATATTAAAATTAGACATGTTTTCCCTTCAAATGGAGTCAATCAGACAATGTAGCAACTAGCTAGCTAACAAGTAATGGAAGCTTATAGCTGTAAATGAAGACCTAAATGAACCATACACCTGCCTCAAACCGAAGTGTTTCCTAGCTATAAAAATGGAAATGTCCCTTAACCCTGTTATAAACACATCCAGACATTAATTTGCTTCACCCAGACAAAGTGTAGTAGTTTCGTAATGTGATATGACTTTTGTTAGTGTATAAAAACTAAAGATTAACACTCAGTTTAATGGTGGCAGGCCGCTTCAGTAACAACTTCAGTTTTAGCTCAAATGTTTATGTAAGGTTTCAGCTTTTACTCGTCGTCTTAAAAGATTTTAAAGCTAATAAATCTACGTTTTTGCATCCAAGTGTCTTGCTATCCCTTTTCTGCTGTGATACTGAGTGCTGTGACAATTCCCCCACTGTGGGACTAATAAAGGATTATCTTATCTTATCTTATCTTATCTTAAATTACGATTTTGGCATTTATTTAGTTACAGAGGTGAGATGAGGTGATGGTCTAAGTCCAGTGTTTTTAGCAATGGTAGTTTAGCATCTCCTGTTGTAAACTTGAAAAAAAGCAACCTTTAAATATCAAACATGTCTTGGCTGATTGACTGCATCTGGGGTCAGTGGTCAATCATGTTCACGCCACTTCATTCCTTTAAGGGACTGGGAATTCAGGCAGTTCAGACATATTCCATACATCTTTGTAGCCTTAGCCTCATAGCGCCTCTGCAAAATTACCCTGTTAAAAAAGACATATTTTCATTTTCACTGTTATGCAAATCTCCAAAATAGGGGAAGACCTTGATAACTTTCACTGGAAATGAGTGTAAAAAGATTTTATTTAAGTTATTTTGGAACATTGCTGTTGGTCCCTTCATCACACATTTTACTAACTGACCAACTCAAATTTCGTAATAAAGGGAAAACCAGCAAAAATGGAGATACATAAACGATATGCCGTGTTGGTGTGTATATTCTTGTTGTGCTGAACCAGCATCAGCCCAGCCAACACGTTCATACAGGACTCATGCATGGGTGGAACATGGGGTAGGTGGGTTCCAGGCAGAGCTGGCCCAAGGCATACTTGACTTACATGGCTGCTTTAGGCCCCAACACCACCAGGGGCCCCCCAAGAGCACCAAGAAATAATTCTAAAAAATATATATTTTAAAATAACATTGAATAATAAAACTATATGATATTACACAGATAAAAGCTATTTTTATGTTAATTTATTGTCATAGTTGGCACACCAATACTAGGTTAATCAAGTCCTGCTATTGGCTGCTGCCACTGTACCGCTTGGGTGGTTGATAAAGGCCCGGGCGCTTCAGCGTATTGCACAATATTCATCTTCATCAGCGTATTGCCTTTTTTCTGGCCCGGGGAGAAAGGGGACTGTGAGAAATGGAGCAGAGGTGGTCGGAGTTAGGGTCAATAATAGGGGCCTTCCTCACACTTTTGCACATCTGTTCAAAATGTAAGAAAAACTGGTTAACTTGTTAACTGTAAATGCAGGGTACTGTCTGCTGATGTTACTGAACACGTACAACATTTTTGTGAGTTTGCTCCCCCTTGTAAGGTGTAAAATATTGGGCTTCCCAAATGGGCCACCTTCATGTCACATGGGTGCCATCTAGGCCCTATGTGCAGTGTCCAATCCAAATGGGGCCCATGTTTAACCCTTTCTGGTCCCATCACTGACCCTGCTGCGCATCTATATGAGGGACCAACATGAAACACAAGGCCAAAGCTTTGTGGTTCCCAGTTGGGCTACCCGTACAGGCCACACATGGGTGTGTTATCTGGGAGACCAGCTCAACCCGGCCAATCACGGCCTTGATGCTGGTCTAGGCTGTTCTTGTTCCAGAAATCACCAAACACTTCAATGGCTGACTATATTTAAAGGAAAAGGGTAAAACTGTGAGGTCTGTGTGTGACGAGGGTGAGAGAGCAGCTCAGTGGTGAACCATAACATGAATCGGGTCACGATTCATGAAACGGATCAGAGCGCTTGTTTGGTGTCTTCATTATTTTCACCCTCTCTTCTTCCTTCCTTCATTTCTCTTTCTCTCTCTCTGCATTTTCCAGAGTCTAATTTTAGCACACCTGTTTCCTCTCACTGCTCAGGCGGTGGAGACAACACGCGAGACTCCAGGCTCTGTTTCCATGCCAATGCGGCCTGTGAAAGCCTCCTCTGCTCTCACACCATCATGACTGGGGAGCCAGTGAGAGAGAGAGAGAGAGAGAGAGAGAGAGAGAAAGGGAGGGAGCCAGAGAGAGATGAGACGGCTGGAAGATTCATGAGATGAGTCATTCATATATCTATAGCAATCTCTTCTGCCTAGTTAGCAGAATTCATCACATTCATCATCGCTTTGTCTTTCATCGTAGCTGAAGGAAGAGCTCACATTATTACTATATTCAAAACATCAGCTGAATCCAGCAGCTGAAGCAGAATTAATTACACAGCAAACTAATAGGAAAGGAGGGGCCATTCTCAGGATTTGATGCTATTTACGTCCTTGAGGCATATCGCTGCTGTCCAATGAAAACCATGTATCTCCATTTTTTTACGCCATGGTCTGGACCCTGTAGCTGCTCTGTGTCACTAATTCTAATGGATGAACAGACCAATAGAAATGCTCTAATTGACTTTGAGCAAACTCTAATTTGAACTTTTTAACTTTTATTCAAAGTTGAGAGCATTTTTGCCTTCTCCTGTAAAGTCACCATTTTGGAGATACATGTTTTTACAGGTAATAATATCAATTAGCCAAATCACTACTAAACTAAATGTAACTGACTCACATTACATGATAGCTTAACATGTCTTTAGTATGTAGTGCAAACAATATTGTTCAAAAAAATGAATTTTTCATATTTAAAAATAATTCAACAAAAATAAACATTTAAAACTAATTTTTCTGACAAATATCAGCATGTACCCATTGATTCACCTCTCATTTGAACAGACTATTAAAAGTACAACATTTTATTAAAACATTATCATTATAATTAAATTCTCTATCAAAACGTTTTTTTTAATTATAGATTATTATTTATTTTATTTTTATTTAATATATAATATTAATTCTTAATTTTTTTAATATTGCAGCATTTTCTGGTGTCAGAACACGTTTCATCTTCTCTCCTGTAAAAACAATGGTCGGACCTTTCTGACGTTATTCTGAGGAAGTGACATCATCATCAGACTGCACAGTTTGAAAAAGAGCTAAGATGATCTTCTACGCTGTTTTACTTTAGGATCAAGCTCGTCAAGTTCAATGATTCAACCCCGTTCCACCCTAAAATCCTAGCTGACAGATTTTCCCATGAAAATATTTGACGCAGTGCCAAGTACAGGAACAGTTGGTGTGTAAGCGCCATTTAGAACAACAGTGTTTGACAAGTATAGACAGGCATGAGCCGTTCCATCACATAACCCTCAACCCCCTCACATTTGTGAATGTGACGGGGTGGAATGGTTACAGTTTACCTTCTGGCCTTCGCAAAGGGCACCCATTCTCAAGAATGACCGGAGGCAGACCGCAGCCTTCAGAAGCAAAGATTAAGATAATCGTTCACTGAAAGATCTAATGTACACAGTCTCTGAGCCTCTGGCTAGTCAAAACATGTTTGGTGTCTGATGTGTTCTCCATTAGCCTTGTCCTGTAGCTAAGAAGCTAACGTCATAGAGATGTATGCAATACTTTTTTTGATGCCCAACATGTCTTATGTATATTTATTTATTTGCTGAATCACAGTCACCGTGTCTTTTAGCAGAACGTCATTGGGCAGCTCAACATGCTTGGAGGAGAATGCTAAGTACGAATTAGCTGTGGATTGCCAGGGACTAATCACACAGTTTCTCAATGATAGGACCACATGCTCCACTTGGTAGCAGACAGTCCTCTCCAGAGCGACTCACAAAAGTGCTTTGCTATTTACCGAAGACAAATCTCAGCTAGTTTGAATAGACTAATAGTTCAAAGATTCCTCTAAGTTTACTAAACACAAGTCAGTAAGGAGACCACTCTGCAATTCGCCCAAGTATTCTCAGAAGAGGAGGGTCTTCAGTCTGTGAGCGTTGGACTCTGCTGTTCGGACACCCAGGGGAAGCTCGTTCCACCACTTTGGTGCAGGACAGTAAAAAGCCTGGACGCTTGTCTTCCGTGGATTTTGAGGGATGGTGGGTCGAGCCGAGCCGTACTTGAAGCTGGAAGGGCTCTTGGTACAGATCAGCTTTTGACCATTGCCATCAAGTACGGAGGGGCTGGCTGGTCCGTTCTTGGCTTTGTAGACCAGAGTCAGCGTTCTGAATCTGATGATAGCAGCAGCTACAGGAAGCCAGTGGAGAGAGAACGCAGCAGTGGAGAGACATGGCTGAATTTAGGAATGGTGAAGACGACCCGGGCCGCTGCATTCTGGATGAGTTGCAGGGGTCTGATGGTGCACAGAGGGAGACCAGCCAAGAGGAGAGCTGCAGTAGTCAAGTCTTCAAGTCAAGTGACGAGAGACTGAACGAGCACCTGGGCAACTCTCTAGAGAGGAAGGGTCAAATTCTCCAGATGTTGTACAGGAGAAATCTGCAGGACCGAGTTAAGATCCTTGAGGGACTTTTGGAGGTTCTTCAGTTTGAATCTGTGGAGGAACTTGTTGAGGTGCTTTGAGGAAACTTAAAGGGAACATTTTCTTCTAAAATCATTTCTTAAAGGTTCCTTAAAGCATCCTAAGAGGTTCCTCCACAGCTTTAAAATGAAGAACCTCCAAAAGTTCCTAAAGGTTCTTATACTTTTAACTATTTGGTCACTTCACTTGAGTAGTACCTGGATTGTATCCTGATAACTTTTAGCCACAAGCATTTACACTGGGTAGTGAGCATTTACACTGGGTAGTGAAATGTGTCTCCGGTTAGTCGGACTGAAATCTGATCGCTGTGGGGGAAATTAGCTTGTTGTGCGGAAAATATGATTGGTGTTTCCAGATATTCCAGATATAACCCAAGTGTAAACAGGGCCTTAGATCCAGGGGGAATTACGCACATTAGATTTTTTCCCCTTTTTTTCAGGGAGCCAAAGTGCAGTGTTTGAGGTGGACCTATGGCCAAAACACAGTATTCTAATAAAGTATCAGGTCAGGTTTAAGCTTTACATTAAAATTATAATTTTATATGTAATATTACACTGCATTTGGTTATGAAAATGAAACATTAAACGAAAAGATTTAATAGGTTTAATTTAGTATAAAAATATATTTGTGCTCTCATTGGAGGAAGGGGGGGGGGGGGGGGGGGGCTTAAAAGTTAGCCTGATGTCAGAGTTGATCTTCAAGTGGTAGCTTTTTGGTTATAGCACTGATCACAGGGTTGTGGGTTTTATACCTGGGTCCACTAAGCTGCCACTGTTGGATATTTGAGCAAACCCCTTGTCCCTCTTTGCTCCAGGGGTGCCGTAGAATAACCTGACAAGTATGATGACAATGAAAGTACTTGAGACCTTTAGTCAGAACGTCTTCTGATTCTGGGAGGGGCAAAAATACATGAACCACCCCATCTATCCCTGAGGAAAATTCTCATGTTGCTCCTAGACAGTGCAATACTGCATTTCACTCGCAAGTATGTCCCAGGACAGACGGGAAATGTGTTATGAATTATGTCAGTGCTGCATGAGACTTTATGGGAGGGGCAATAAAGGAAGTTGTTAATGATGTAAGTGATGTATTCAGGAGACAGTAACTGTAGTAAGAACAATCTGTAACTCACAACATGGTGATAAATGCACTAAATAAAAACACTGCTGGCTGAACCATGGTGTCTGTGAATGTGAGACCAGTGCCCTCTAGTGGTTAATGAGCTAATAATAGTCATCACAGGTTTACCTTTTTGTTAAGTGCAGTTTGGGAACACTGCAGTGTCCTTATATTCAAGACAGAGAGTAAACCTAGCCTGGTTATCGGTCTAAGCAGCAGAGAATGCAAATATGCAGCCTATTCTGATAATAATCAGACATTATCTGCCTGGGTGTTGCCCCAGACGCACCAAGTAACTACCCTCCGTCTCATCTGAGTGCACAGAGACGTGACTTTCATCAGTAAACACCTGTTGGATTGGTCTACCAGGCATGCGGCAATAATTACAACAATAATCATAATAATAATACAAATATTAATGTAATAATATTGTTCATTTAGCCCTCTGAACCTCTTATGGCCAAGGGTATTCAGTGTATATGACATCACTACAATTTGTGTTTGTGTTGAGGTGCTATATTATATAACTACTATATTTAACTGATGTACATATTTGAATTAATTATATAAATGATGTATTTAATGAACATAGCTTTTTTCAGTGGATGTTACTCCTATAACCCTTTCATAGCACATAGTTACGGGAGTGATTTAAAGCATAACAGTTAGAAAAATGCATAATTAGTTACTAAATAAGCTTAAATAATCTAAAAGTAAATCTGTTTTTGCAAGGTGGTTGCTATGGTGTTGCTAAGTGGTTGCTAGATAGGTGCTATAGTATTGCAAGGTTGTTGCTGTGGTGTTGCTTGGTGGTTGACCAAAGATCAAAGAGGGATTGAGATCTAAGAGAGTCAGTGTCAGTTACTATAGCAACTTATGCTCTGAAGCTGAAACCTGCTCTCTTACAGGGTTACTTAACCCAGACCTGGGGGTTACACCCATGTTACTCTGTTCTTAAAATAAAAGTGCAGCAGTAGGTTCTTTGAGTGATGCCATACTAGACCTGCTTTTGGTACCCTAGAGAACCATGTCTGGAAAAAATAAGAACATTTTGATGCTTTAAAGAACCTGAACATCACATAATGAAAAAGTTCTATACTAATGAAAGTTCCTTAAACATTACAGGGTTCTCCGAGCTCACTGATCTTACGTTTGAATGGAGGAGAGAAGCAGAGCACTGCTATATATGGCTCTCTTGTATTCCTGGGCACAGAGGGAACAAAAAGGAGGTTTCTGGTTCATACAGGGAAAGTAGATCAGCCAGCTGTGCTCCTCACCTCTGAGATCTTCCTCGCCCAGGGTAGTAGGATCTAAAGAGATCCACAGGGTAATCACAGCTGTTGTTTTTCTCAGTTTTACTCATTTTATGATGTTTTAATTTTTAATTTTGTTATGTTATTATGATTTTATGTTCTAGTCATTCTGGTCACCCCCCGGCCCTCTGTTCTGTCTCTGCCGGCACCTCTTGCCCCAGGGCTCAGGCCTTCCTTGTTTGTCCTGTGCAGTCTTTCATTTCTATCATGATGGCTCCCCCTCCTGGGCCTTCGGATACTGCACAGGGCCCACGGCCCTATGTCTAGACTCTGTCAGTTGGCCGGCCTCCTTTCAGGCTCTACCCCGTCACGCCACCTGTATACACCTGCAACCCATTTGAGACTCATTAGGACTATCGGGTATACCTCCAGGGTTGTAGTGTGTGTTTGCAAAGTCTCTGTGTTCCTGATTCTCTGGATTTCAGTGCACTGACTTGCACTGGAATTGCCTGTGTGTTACCAGACTAATTTTTAAGTGTCTTGTTTTCTGACCCCATAAATAAGGAGCTCCTCCAGGGTTCTTCAGCAGAAATGTGGTGCTATATAAGACCATTACATCTTAAAGAACCATTTGAATGTGTGATGATGTCAAGACACCAGACTCATCACCAGTATGGTTAACTCTATGCCACAGCGTTAGTGATAAAAGATTCATTTGAGGCGGGATAAGCTATTTTAATAACATACACCTTGGTAAGATGCATTTACACAGAAATCTAAATGATTTGTAAAGATTTAAATACATTTTTTTAATGCTTCGCTGAGTGGTCTCCCCTCAAGATGGTATCTTCCAGGGAGGGGGGGGGGGGACATGACTGAGCAACATGGCTTGACAGATGTGCCGTCTGCTAAAGGTGGCAGGGCCTAGCTGATGGGCTTCTAGACTAAAGGGTATTCTCAAGGCTGGGAGAAGCCTGGTATCAGTTTTTATATATTTACCCTTTTTTATGTTGTATTATCAGTATAAAAAATAATCGGTATTGATGGACCCCCACCTTTGTGTCCCCCAAAGGCCTCAATCTCCACCACAAAATGCTAAAATAGTTATTTTCTATGATGGAGAAAAGAACTAATTACCTCTTACATTACACCTCTTTTATTACACCTCTTGTGTATGGTTCACAAGACAAGTCAAATAAGCCTCCAAGAGGCATCCATTCTTGGACTGCACATCCACAGTATTAATAGAAAGTTGCTATGAAGATGGTTAGCGTGGTGGTTAGGAGTTTTGTGCTTTTACTTTGGGTTATGTTAATGAACATAAGGAGGTAATGTAAGGGAAAACTTAAGGGGGACACGGAGGTCGTTAGGTAAAGCTCACTTAACTTGAAGGGTCCCTAAAGGGTTTTCTTAAAGGAATGCATTACTTAATATGATTTTAGGAACTGGGCTCACAACCAAAGCCAGCAGCAAGACCTACAGCAAGACCATTAATGACAACCAAACAAATGCAGGGTATGAGAGATAAGAGGCATTTGCATAAAGTGCCAACAATACTAAAAAAAAAAAAGAGTATTATACATTTTAAATATCAGTTAAAGGACGAAAGACAATGGTTTGGAAAAAAACTTGCAATAAAATTTATTGTACCTCACACAATCATAGACTCAAACACGTGCAACATTGTACTAGAACAGTATACCAAGATGGCTGGGTATATGTACATTGTCCTCTATATAACAAAATAGCAATACTGTTGAACTGTTTCCAGGGGAATAAAGTTAAAACTCTCTGTAACTCCGTCACCGCAACAGCATGTGCCATATGAGATCCGATAGCCCTCTTACAACTTCTGCTGTAGTATTAGCAATCACCCTGACAAGCTTATTATTGTGGTTCACGTGTCAGCCTCTCCAATAAGGAGATAAAGTGCTTTCCAGGAGGGTGGGTGCAACTGGCTCACAATAACGAGCCTTGAAATGGTATCAAAAGGTCATTTCCGATCCGACATCTTGGAAAATGGTCAAGATGTAGAGGACTGCGGTGGCCTAAGTTCAGCTAAGATCAGCTCCACTCTTAAAAATAAAGGCTCTTAAATGGTTCTTGGCTTGGATATACTGTTCATTGGTGTAGATTATGTGTCAAACTGGGTTCCTTACGGGTCGTAGTTCTAGCATTTTCAAAATTCTGAACTCAACCAAAGTCCTTACAGGCAAGCCGGCTCACTTAGCGGCCATCTCTGCGATGCAGCCGGGCAGCCCAGTCACACAAGACCAGACTCCCATCTCTATGAATGAGAAGAGACTAAAATATTTGACACTAAAGGTCAAATGACCCTTTAGATACATATTTTAAACCACTGATAAAATCTGGCAAATACCTCATGAAGTAGTTTGTAACGTTTGGCTCAATAAGGCACAAAAGACTATGAGGGGCTACTGCGAGGGGGCCTTTCCCGACTAGTAGGTAGACCCTCCTGGTTAAGCTTAACCAGGAAGGTTAATTGATTGGCTCTTTTGGTTGAAGGACGGGCTTTGTTTGTAAACGGACGCCATATTAGCGTCTGAAGGGTTTGGAGAACTCTCCTCAGGCCGGTCTCCTTGTTTAGAACTTGCCTGACTCAACTGATGAAGACCTTGCTAGCTAATTACCAGAGGAGTTGTCTGGTAAAGAAGCATCCTGGTCTTAGTTTTATTGGGTAAAAACACCACCCGTTTTTTTAAGATAGATGATGAAGTAGAGGACAATTACCTCCACATAAATTGTGATATGGCAAGTTGGAAGATCCGAGGTTATTTCAATCATGGGGGAGGAATGAAGCAAGCTTTCCATCGGTTGAAGGTAATCAAATCCAACTGGATTTTTATATTTCAGCCATTTATTATATTTGTAAAGTAAACAAACTATCCATCTGTGCTCGAAACACCTTATGGTCCAGAAGTGATGGTAGATGCTCCACGTTCCACCACTACTTCACTGCCTCCATGCTTTCCTCATCTCCCGCCTAAACTAGAAAGTCGTACTACAGTAGAGCATCCCTGAAGGAACCCAGGTTGACACGTCTGATACAGAACCTTTATACACCGGCAGTCATAAAGAATCGCTCAAATGTTTGTAACAATCGCTGATACACACCAAAAACAAATGTGGTGAACCCATTTCCCACACCTTCTTCACTTCCATCTGTAGACCTGATATAGTGGTTGGACCTTTCTCCTCCACACATTCCCCAACAACTTCTCAGCAGGGTTCAAGTCTGGCGATTGTGCTGCTGATATACCCTGAATGTCCACAACCTTCAACGCCCTCCAACACCTGGTCTCGCATTATCTTGGTGACAGATCATTATTTTTTGTGCTTAGAGATGGAAGTGAGTTTTGAAGGATCTACATCACCACTGCTGAACAGCAGGGTATGACTTGTGAGCAGTTATTTTTGACTGCCAGTGTTTTGTGTGACAGTATCTACAAAAAAAAAAAAAAGTGACCTAAAGTTACCTTTTAGTGACCTAAAAGTGGTTCCTCTATAATATCCCTCCAAAGAACCCTTTCTGGCACCTTTATTTTTGAAGAGTGCAAGGCAGAGCAAGCACACGAGGTTGCAAAAAACACAAACTAACATTCAAGTGAGGAAAGGCAAGAGGGTGATAATGAAATAATAGGATAATATCGCAGCCCATGAAGGGCTTGCGCTTTTCCTTCACTAGCAGAGCAACCCTTCCATCCTCAGGCCCACCTGAAAGCTACCTGTTCAGAAAACGTCTTGTAGGAACGGTTCAGTCAAAAAATCAAGTGTACACAACTTTGCGCTCAACCTCAAACGCAGCCCAATTTTCATTCTTTAGTCTAGCACTGGAGCTATAAAGCTAATGCTGCTAATTAAAGACCAGAAGTCAATAGCCAACCAAGTCATTTTCATAAACACCTCTCTCAACCCACTTAATTTTATCAATATGTCCAAATGTTTGTGGACACACCTTCTAATGAATAAAGGCATTCAGCTACTTTATATTGCACTCAATGCTGACACAGATGTGCAAATGCAAACACACATACAGCTTGTCTAGTCCCTGTAGAATGGAACTGGACTCAATGGAGCTGATAAACATGAACCTATTGGCACCATGGCTAATGCAGATTAGCTACCCCCCATTGACCCCATCCCAGTACTTTTGGGATGAGGTAGGGTACTAGTGCCAGACGAGGGCTTAAGGGAATATATGCCCCCCCCCCCACCCTATAGACCCCATCCCAGTAGGTGGGGTAGTGGTCATCTAACATCCTGACTAACTCTTGTTGCTTTCGTGATGAATTCAATCAAATCCTCACTGCAATGGTTTAAAACAGTAGAGACAGTTATTCCAACAAAAGCAGGATAAACTATTTTAATACCCTCAATTTTAGAAGAAACATAGATTGAGCAGGCGTCCCAATACTTGTGTCCACATAGTGTATTTTGTGATGTACTGTTGAGTTTCATACAGTTTCATTCTGTGCCTTCAACTGCATCAACAAGTCTACAAGACCTGTGCAGTTATAGTGGGCCGACAGAAGTGTCCCAGAAAACCTTTTGGGTGACTATTGACTTCTGGTGTTTGTTAACAACATTAGCCTCTTAAGAGCTGAACCGAAGACACAAAATCTGGACACCAAACAGGTCTGGTCTAAATGACTGCTCCTGGATTTTGTGGCAAACCTGAAATATGAGATTTTTCACCCAACCATTCCTTTAAGGTCAAACCCTCCAAGTTCAGGAACTCCTTCAATGTAACACTGAGAGGAGAAGAAGGAGGACAGGTCGATCTGTGGTTACATCACCTGCAGCCTACATGTGCTGCAAACATGCTTAGAGGAATACCAAAGCATTGGGTGGAGGTAAAGTGTAGAGGATTATGGGAAACGTATGCTGAAGGTAACAGTCCCTGCTGGAATTAAAAAGTACATGTAAAGAGCTAACAGCACCGGGATGCACCAAAACCATAAGGAGTCCGAGACAAAAACACATGCAAGTAAAGCATGTGAAAGATGTGGATGCTACAACTTCCCTTAGATTGGCCTCATATTGGCTCTACTGCACACAAAAGGCTGGTTTTCTGGACACACAGTAAGCCTTATCTCAGCGTGGAATCACAACTGACTAACATAGTCTAAGACTAGGCCTACTTTGTTTGTAAAGCCGGGCCACAGAGTGGCACTAATCAACCCAGATTACAATAATCATAGAAATGATTGCGCTATGCATGAGCTATACAAAATAAATTACAGATAATTAGCACCACAATACAAATGAATAATAAAAAAAAACATATAATAATGGAATAATATCATCATATGATGTCACATTTAGATGAAGAGTCCCTCTAAATAGCTGGTTTTATATTAAACATAAATTAAAGAGTAATTTAAGATGTTAAATCAGTACGGACTAAACTGCTGAAGCTTGAGGGACAGATTATAAAAGCTTGTGCTTTCTGACCGACTGAAGAAATTCCACACAACCTGTTATACCCTTTTTATACCATCAGTTTAACAAAAGCAACATTTGTTGTTTTATATTAAAGCAGCTTTATGTAAAAATTGGTATTTTGTGCATCTGGGCTCCCCCTACAGGCTGGGAGAGTTTCACGTTTACTGTTAACACTGCTGTTAATACAAATCACATCGTGAGAGTGACATTTTGACATAATGTGAATCTGGCAGGTGTCTTTTACACCATGTCCAAATTTCATGATGAATGGACCAATAGAAATGCTCCAAAATGACATGGAATCAAATCTGTTTACATTGACTTCCATTGAAAGTTAAGTTGGTTTCTTCCTTCTCTTTTAAAGTTTCCAATTTAGAGAGATGGGGTAGAGGTACAGCGACAAAATGCATGTGAGGGGTGAGGTGATTTGCATTTACTGCAGTGGTGTAAAAATGTCAGTTCCACTCCCTCATCTATAGGGTTGTTGTGGTTTGTGTGGCGCAACAGATAAGACCACTACCTGCCAGTGAGCTACCACACCATGTAGGAGACTGGGGTTCGACACCTGGTCTGTGCTACATCAATAAGAGTCCTTGGGCAAGATTCCTAACACTAGGTTGACCCATCTTTGTAAGACGAGTAACCTTGTAAGTCGCTCTGAATAAGAGAGTCAGCTAAATGTGGTAAATGTAAATGTATAGGGGAAGCCCGGGAGCTAACAGACACCAATTCTTGCATAGTCCAACACTGCGGCTACATGGCCCCTTATGATCCGCTCATACAGTCACGCTCGCATTCACACAGATAACTGATCTCAGTTCAGTCTCAGTTTCAGAACTTCTAGAGTGAAATGATACTTAAGAAAATAAATACAGAAATGTGACCTTATCTATCTTATTTACACGCAACAAGCAGAGGTGTACAGAAACTCAACGCAGAAAGAAACACACACATTACACAAGAAGCTCTGAGACAGGGGGGGGGGTGTGAAAAGCTTGCTTTGGTTAGTGTTATGTAACAAACAAACAAACAAACAAACAAACAAACATTCTTGTGTGCATCTGAACACCCTCGGCTGTCAGGAAGAGGGATTACGCATGTGCTTATCAAGGGCGTTTATCAAGGGCTTCCAAGTCAAAGGGAAAGATTCCGAGCAAAGCAAATCAACACTGAGAAATGAATTTCCTAGAAAGGCTTATGATTCAACACCTCCTGCAGGCAGGGATAAGGGCACGTCTGCAATGACGAGGCTGCGTTCCCAGTCGTTCTCCACATGCAGACATTCAGTCTTCAAATGGAACAAAGAAGAGTGTGCAGACACATGACCGACACATAAACGGTCTTAACTTTGGGTGGAGATTTCAGAGAATTCAAATGCCAGGTGAGGAGAGACGTTCAAACACAAGTAGGGGGGAAAATAATTCTCCTAATTCCTTACCGGCTGTAAACAGGGTCTGTTATTTCCCTTGGTTTTTATTCGATTATTACATTTTTTAGAAAAATAAACTTTGATATTAAAATAAAAGTCCTTCATTAGACTTTCGCTCTCCTGTAGTCGATGTGCAATAAAAAGGGATTTGTGATTTCCGTGACATTTGCTGAGACGCAACCCATTCAGGCCACACATTCGCCCTAACCCACCTACATGCTCATGTATCAAAAAGGAATACGGGCACGTTTCCGAATATATGGATGTAGATATTTGTCCGAGTGACGGGTAACTGGACTTGTGTGCGGAGTAAAGGGAACTTTCAGCAGCTCTGGGGATCCTCACATGAGGACACTTTGGAAAGAAAATCATCATCATCATCATCATCATCATCATCACTATCACCTCCTCAAACGCGTTAAAGGAAACATTCACTCAGCACTACGGCTGCCCTTCCTCACTCTGAGGAAAG
Organism: Salminus brasiliensis; assembly: GCF_030463535.1. Lineage (NCBI taxonomy): Eukaryota > Metazoa > Chordata > Actinopteri > Characiformes > Bryconidae > Salminus > Salminus brasiliensis. Next base: position 43,010,509 of record NC_132881.1, read on the forward strand.
GCCTGTTTCCTGGCATGGCACGACGGGATGAATGCCGGGGCAAACTCGCCTTCACTAGCTCAAGTGGCACTTCAGAGGACTTCAGAGGCCTACGTCAAGCGTTCACATTGACCGCTGAGAATCTGGAAGGGGTTCTCTCTTAATAATAAAGATTCCTAAAAGGTTCTTGGCTTTAATTGCTGTAGACCATAATTTAAAGGTTCTTAAACCTTAACATGGTTCTTCACTTTAATTGGTATAGAACCTAATGTAACATGGTTTTTGGCTTTAACTGGTATAGAACCATATGTCTTGATCCTTAAACCTTAACATAGTTCTTGACATTCACTGGCAAAGAACCTTATTTGGAATCTCTACAAAAGGTTCTAGACCAATTAAAGGGTCGATCATATATAGGTTTAATCTGTATAAATTTTAAACCTAAACATGGTTCTTGGTAATTGGTGTAGATCCATTTATAGAGGTTCTTAAACCGTAACATTGTTCAGGCATAGAACCTTAACAGGCATAGAACCTAATGTAACATGTTTTTTGGCTTTAACTGGTATAGAACCATATGTACTGATTCTTAAACCTTAACATAGTTCTAGACCAGTGTCGGCACTGAACCTTATGTAATGGTTCCTAAACTGTAACATAATCCCTAACAAATCCCTGCCTGTAATTGGTAAAGAACCTTATATGGGTATAAAACCATCTCTACATCTCTGGAATCTCTACAAAAGGTTCTAGACCAATTAAAGGGTCGGTCATATGGGTATAAAACCACATTTAGAAGTTCTTAATGAAAGGGACCAGGTTAAGGTTTAATTGGTACAAATGGTTTTAAACCTCAACATGGTTCTTGGTAATTGGTGTAGATCCATTTATAGAGGTTCTTAAACCTTACTATGGTTCTTGGCTTTAATGGGTTTTAACCCCCTTTTAGAGCTTCTAAATGCCAAGAACCCTGGTAAGGTCTAAGATCCTTTAAATAAGGTTCAATACCAATTGAAGGCAAAAAACTGCTAAGGTTTAATTGGTGTAGAACCATATGAAGAGGTTCTTAAACCTTAACTTAGTTATTGGCTTTACTGAATATAAAACCCTATTTAGAGCTTCTTAAAACCAAGAACCATGTAACGGTTTAAGAACCCCTATACCAATGAAGGCAAACAAGAACCTTATGTAGAGGTTCTTAAACATTTAGAAGAATAAAGGTGCTACAAATGGTTCTTTGAGTGATACCATAGAAGAACCACTTTTGACTCCAGAAAGAAGCCTGTATGTAATAGCGATGTGTGAGGGTGAAGAATCCTTTAAAGGTCTAAAGAACCATCACTTGAAGAAAAGGTTCTTCACCAATTTAAAGCTGTCATACTTAATATGTATCATTTACAAACATGGTTCTTCATGGAGCCAAACGTGGTTCTTCTATGGCTCAAAGATAACCTTTGTTTTACTTATATATTTATTTATTATTTATTTATTTAGTGAGTCTAATTTTTCATTTTTCTCCCAATTTGGTTTGCAGCTCCCCCTAGCACTAGCAATGCTTCCAACACTAGGAGGGTAAGGACTTAACACATGTCTCCTTCAATACACGCAAAGCTAGACACTGCCTCTTTTCAAACTGCTGCCAATGTGGCATCGCTGTCAGCAGAAACACACTCAGAGAGAGGTACCAGGTCCTCAGCTCTGCCGTACCAGCTAACAGATGGTCAACAACACTTTAAGTGACTGTGGAGAGAGCACGGCTAATTGATGGCGAAGCAGCATCGCTTGGGTTTCGAACCTTATATGGGTATAAAACCCTATTTAGAAGTTCCTAATGCATGGAACCAGGGTAAGGTTTAATTGGTATAAATGATTTTAAACCTGAACATGGTTCTTGGTAATTGATGCAGAACAATTCATAGAGGTTCTGAAACCTTACCATGGTTCTTGGCTTTAATGGGTATAAATCCCCATTTAGAGCTTTCATGGTAACTCACAAACCCGGGCCAAAGTGGCAGCGCATTAGACCGCTGAGCAACTTTGAGCCTGTAAAGAGTTTGCAGAAAACCATTTGCAGCACCTTTATTTTATACTAACTTGCATTACATTTTTTTTTTTTTTGCTTTCTCCTGTAAAGTTATCATTATGGAGACAAATCTTTGCTTTTTTGGACGGTGATAAGATGTTGGGGAGCAACTTGGCTCAATTTAAAGCAGTCATAAGCTACTAACCAAAGGAAACTGCATTAAACTGAGCCGGAATATAGATCACTAACCCTAGAACCCAGCTTCTCAGCACAACCCCACTGATGCAGCATCAGTTATACGACACGGAATTCAAGGGGCGTTGGATCAGAAGTACATACAGCTATATTTTGTGCTCTACACTCATGCAATCCATGGGTAGATAGCTACTGGCTGTCACAAGTTCTGGTTAGCAAATCATTCCGACGTACCCTCGGCTGTATCGCTAGTTCCCTCCCTACACACTACTGGACCTGGTGACGGGGACGGGGGAATAACGCAAGTCTTGATGCTACGACAATAGCACTGGTTGACCAAGCCAAATTGAAAAGATGCTAGAACGGCAGCCAACGTGCATACTGCGAGCACTGCTGACATCTCAAAGGAAAGCTTGAGACACGGATTTGTATCACAAAGTGGGAATCTGGAGTTCATTGGCGCTGGCTGGATTGCACTCAAACTGCTTTTGCTGCAGCGAATGCAGTAAGCTGTTCACATCCATACATGTATTAGTATATATAGATTACTTAGGTTTCATATCTGGAATAGGTTTGCGTACGCTGGCAGTGATCCCACACGGAAATTCAAAGTCATCATTTCCACAGAGTCCGAGGAGCTGATCTGGTATGGAAACGGCCGGGAACTGGCGGTGTGCTTTTCCCAGTCAGGTGTTGTAAAACTAGAAGAGAAGACAAGACCAACCTGGTGTGACTATGGCCACAGAGAGCGAGAAGAGAAAAGCTGTTTTTTTTTTTTTTTTTTTTTTGGTGAAGGAATCTCCAGCTGTGTGCTGATGCTGATGAGGCCATGGGGGACAATAAAGGAGGCTGCAGAATGTGTGATTCTATATTGCTTATGTTCTTTTTCCTATTTCCGTCATGGTCCTGCTCCTCATATGGCTCCATAGGAGCCCCCTCTAGAGCTCTTTGTGCAGTGACCAGGCTCTTCACTCAGGACTTGGGCTCTTCCTGCTCAGCTTCAGCAGAAAGCTCCACGTCAGACAAGCCCACTTCCACCGGGAGGATGAGCGAGGTGTCCGACTCGCTGCTCAGAGGAGGCTGGTGCTCACCTGGAGGCAGGAAAAAAATGATAAAGATGAAAGCATGAACCAGGCAAACAACAAAACAAAGAGAGCAATAACAGAGCTGCAACTACTGAGCCTCATTATTCATAATGAGGGACGATCCAGTGGATTATGATCGGGGGACTGATCCAGGCATAGTTTTATTGATCGGGTATAGGCTATTTTAATCCAAGTCCAGTTTCAAGTCTTTGTTTTAACCACAGAGAGTTTAGAGCGCAAAAAAATGTGGATCAGTATTGGCTGTTACACAGCATTAAGAGACTCCGATCGAATAATAATAATAATAATAATAATAACAACAATAGAAATAATAATTAAAATAATAATCAAATTGGTACTGGTTGATATTGAGCATTAAGAGCCTCAGATCAGAACATGGGCAAAATAACCTGATCGGAAAACCTCTATCCATCTGTAATAAAAAAAAAAATCAAGTTGGTATTGGCTGATTTTCAGCATTAAGAGGCTTGGATCGGATCAGGGGCAACATAACCTTATCAGGACACCCCTATTCATCTGTAATAATACAAAAAATAAATAAATAAATAAATAAATAAAAAATATATCGATATATATATACACACACATATCTTAGGATCGGCTGGGAATTGGCTGATCCTTAGCATTAAGAGCCTCAGATCGGATTAGGGGCAGAATAACCTTATCAGGACACTCCTATCCATCTGTAATAATAATAAAAAAATGTTCAGATCAGATTGGTATTGGCTGATATTCAGCATTAAGAGGCTCGGGTCGGATTGGGGGGAAAAATAACCTGGGTTATAAAATCAAAACATTACAGGCGTCCGTATAGGATAATGCACAACCCAAATGGAAACGCTTCACTTAGTGTGGTGTGGAAAAGTGAGGCCGGTGCAGCAGCGTGACTTTACTGCGGGAGCATCAACAGAACGTCCACAGAAGAGACCTGAGGACACTCAACAAGACGAGGAACTGCTAAAACCTGTTACACTGTTTCTGAATGGGTGTGCCTTTCCTCTTGCTGTTGACCTCTTGACCGCATGGAAACTATGCCTCAGGTCACTGAAAACAGAGCTTCTGGAAGACGGTACAGAGCTTCTTTAGGGTGGAGGTTATCACGTGAAAGCATGTTTCTAAAGGAGAGCTGTCCATATGTCCATATGTTTGTGGACACCCATTCTAATGAATGCATTCTGCTACTTTAAGTGGCACCCACTGCACGCACACACACACACACACACACACACACACACACACACACACACACACACACACACACACACGCACACAGCTTGTAAAGACGTAATGCTAATAGAATAGGACTCTCTCTTGGCACCATGCCTAATGTCAGACGTGGGCTAGAGGGGTATAAAGCCCCCTGCATTGAGCAGTGGAGCAGTGGGACTGACTGTGTTCCCTGAAATGATGGTTGGTGCTTAATCCAATACTTTTAGGAGGAGTTGGGGAGTTGGAGATGAGATGGGGTGGTGATCATCATCAAACATCCTTAACTCACTAATGCTCTTCTCACTGAATGCAATCAGATCCTCACAGCAATGCTCCTTCAAAATCGAGTAGAAAGCTTTCTTCCCTGGACAGTAGAGACAGTAACTTTAACAGTTGTGTGGTGGAGAGCGTCCTGTGCTCCAGCATCAACGCGTGGCACGGGAGCTGCTCTGTTGCAGTCAGCCACCGCAACACCATGGACATCTACACCTCCAGATGTAGGAAGAGGGCCGCCTGCATCATGAAGGACCCCACTCACTTTTTGTCCTGCTCCCCTCAGGTAGGAGGCTGTGGAGCATTAAGCTGTAGAGCAGAAGTTGTAAGACTCTTAAACTCCACCTAGCCAAACACACTGGACTGACCCTTTTCGAGGACACTTAGACACTTGCTTGTTTTACTGCTACTTATTCATTCATGCTGCTACACTCCTTTCATATTGTGATAATACTGCTGCTACTTTTTTAATGTCTCTACTTTTCCCACGTTTCCTATTTCGGTCTTCCCTTTTATATTCTATTACTTTATTAATTAAATAATTGCTCTTTGGGTGTAACTGGGACCTTGAGATCACAATTCCGATCCACCCCATGTACCCAAGTGATGCAAATGACAAAGTCTCAAGGTGTCCCAATACTTGTCCAATAATGTACCTTCCTGCAGAATTTGGATCCAGCCCTGATCCACCCCACCTGGCCCAACTAATTACTGCCTTAAGAAGTCCTTGATTGACTAGATGTGGTGTGTAAGACTTGGGTGGACGCTGAAACCTGGAGGACGGTTGCTTTTCAGGAGGACATGGGATTTGCATATTTAAACTCTTTTTAATACCTTTGATTTCAAAATAAACAAGGAATGACGAGTGTCCCAACTGACCTGACTGTTTAGTCCAGGCCTAGACCAAGTCCTGGACCATAACTTCATCACAAGACAACAGGAATATGTTTGTTAACAATTATGTAAACAAACTGATGTCAAACACATGCGGTATCAACTCTGGATTACAGCCGAGAGAAATGTCACACACTGTTCACTGACCATACCAGCATACACATTTTCTTGGGCTGGTCCTCTTTCTACATTAATCAAATAATATGACCAGACTAAGCGTAAAATGGAGAATGAGGCCAAGCTGTGCTTTCGCCGGTGTCCACATCCATTTCTGCTGGAGCCAAAAAAAAAAGTTATCTGACCTACATCTCTGCGACCCAAAATACCAGAGAACAAACAGGGCACTCAGGAGGAAGAGAACGGGAGGAAATGCTTGAACTCTGATCAAAAGGAGATTCAGCCACAGATAACTTGGACAAGAGCAACGTTTACTTTCAGAAATGAGAGGACTTCATGGGATTTCTTTTCGGAAGCCAACACTACCAGAACTTTTTGATCACGGCTTATTTCACCATAGGAATGCCCAGAATTTCAGGGAAAACTGCAACCGACCACAAGCTCTGAGATTCCCAGGGTGTGACGAAACCCAGGATAGATAGTTGACCAATGGAAATTCAATTACAATGGCTTTGGATTTATTATTATTACATTTATTATATACAGTATTTTATCAACCAGGCAGCTAATCAATAAGTCGGGAGGCAATAAAGTAAAGTAAAGTAGAGTAAAACACACACCCAGAGTGGTGGGCAGCCAACTCCAGCGCCCCGGGAGCAGAGAGGGTGAAGGGCCTTGCTCAAAGGCCCAACAGTGGCAGCTTGCCAAGCCCCGGTATCGAACCCACAACCTTGTCATCAACAGCCCTGAGCTTTAAGTGCTGAGCCACCACTGCTCCAGAAGATCGGAGGGCTTGGTGTAGATGTGAATTTGAGCATTATAACATCCAATAGTGCTGTAAACATTAAATTACATGAGTATTTGTGGCAGTTTTTTTTCTATTTAGGTGAGTTTCTGGGTATTGGGTATATATCTTGGGTACTTCTGTCTCTCAGAAGAACGGCCAATGCTTCCTTAAGATCTCACGATGCCCTTAGCAACACTAAAATCTTGAGTCTTGGCCAAATATCAATTTCTTTTAAATAAAAAAAGCTGCTTGTAATTTGATGAACATCTAAAAGTAGACCCCCCTTAAGTATCTCATATGGGATGTTTAGCTGATACCACCTCAATACCGACCCACAGCTCTACCAGTAGACTGGCCATTGAAGAGGACATGCAGACATGGAGAACACTGAATGTAAGATACTGGGCCATTACACTAATGGTAGTTCGGGAGTAACACAGACAAACGTTACTCACTAGAGGTTGAATCTTGCAACTGACCACTAGAGGTCACACATGAGCCACATTTATACACACACATTTCATTAAAAAAACAAGCCTTCAGACTTCAGCAAGTCTAAATCATCAGATTCCACATGATTCCACCCTTCAGAATGGTTTCTTTCCGAGCCTACGTGTTCTTTGGTTTTTGGTTTTCTAGGCTAAACAGGTGGAGCTCCAGCACTCCAGAGCAAGTCTTTGATGTGTCGCTATCAGCTGAGGAACATATGCTTCAGAGGAGCTCCAGGACCCCCAGCTATCTCGAGACTGAGACTGATTATAGGCAAGAGAAAAACACATGCTCTCCTACATCTGTAGCTGTTATCAGAGCAGCTCTTTTTTCTATTTAGATCTATTGAGAACCTTAACTCGCTAGCAGAACAGACCCAGCTTACAGTAACACTGTACAGATTTAGTTCTGCCTGTGGAGACATCACTGTCGCACAAAAACCTTGTATCTCCCAAACAGCAGCTTTACAGGAGAAGGAATAAACCCTCTTAACTTTCAGTGCAAGTTGATGCAAAAAACTTTATTCCAAGTCATTTTGGAGTTTTTCTATTTATTATTATGTCAGATTTACATAATATCAAAAAGTGCAAAAATGGAGATACAGGGTTTTTGTGTGACGACTGAATAAAGATGTGGCCTAAAAGCACTGGTCCCCAAAACTAAACAGGGGGAAAAATTATATGATATGAATGTAATAAATATTAGACATGTACACACCTCCAGATCTTAAATCACTAACTCCCCGCCCTCTGGCTTTCACCACCAGTCAAACAGAATACAGCTTTATTGTCCCGTCAAGCAGGAAATTTGTCTTTGTTGTTGGTTCGTTTTACCATAAAATTGAACAACATTTAACAACAGACAGGAGAAGACAAGACCACCATATTCACCCAGTGTGCTGGACACACACACATGCACACTAGTGAGCAAACACTCACAGTGACTGTAAGCACATGTGCCTGGTACGTGGGCAGCCACTGTTGCGATGCTTGGGGAGCAGGGAGGGTTAAGGGACATGCTCAAGTGTGCCCAACAGTGCCAACTTGCTGAGCCCCAGTATCGAACCCACTACCCGGTGATCAATAGCCTGCTGCGCCACTACTGCCCCAGACCGGGAATCAAAGTGAGAGCGCCGAATACTAACCACTAGACCACCAGAGACAAAAGCTAGACACATGAGAATAGGGATGTCACGATACTTAGTTGCCAGATAGTCGGTACCAATAGCACTATTATTTGTTTCTTTATTCCAAAGTGCCACAAATCAAAACCATATTTCATATATATCTATATATAAATTTTATTTGAAAGACATCCCATCTTCTGTTATTTAACTCTTGCGACCTCTTTTGAGGGATGTTTTGATGCTTGGTCATTCCTTTAGTCACCTAAAAATGACAAAGTATTTGTAGGAAACTGTCACGCATGCCAGGTGATATTTTCAGAACATCCTATGCTACTCAAAAACATCTTGATGTGAGATGTACATATTAACAGAATTTAGATATCTGCATGAATTTAATCATGTTTGGGTGTATATTTTGGGTACTTCAGTCTCTCAGAAGAATGGCCAATGCTTACTCAAGATCTCACAATACCCTTAGCAACACTAAAATCTCGAGTCTTGCCAAATATATATATTTAAAAAAAAAATAAAAAAAAAAGCTGCTTGTAATTGATGAACATCTAAAAGTAGGCCGTCATGTTCAGACAGCTCAAACACGCCACTGCCCCCCCTCAAGTATCTCATATAGGAATTTAGATATTTGCATGAATTTGTCCACATTTTCATCACAGATTTACTTCCCATCTGCATTTTTTGTGTTCTGTTTACTCGTAAAGTCTTCAAAGACAGTTCACATCTCATACACTCTTTATCTAGTTTGAGGTTGAAAATGCAATTCTTATATGAAGTTATTTGTATTGATTAGACTGGCAAGGATATTTATAAAAACGGATAAATTATTTAAAACTGAATATTTTTAATATTTTTAAATGTATCTATTATTAGGTTATTAGGCTGAGCTTGGGACTTTTAATTTAAAATTTGAACCCTCTGTGCGCAGAAAAACAGAGTAACCTCTCCCTTTTCGATTTTCTGGCGATGGCGACATCACCCCCTCCCTTCACCTTCGTTCATTACAGGTGGAAGCCTCGTGCTGAGCAGCTTAGTCTCTCTACCGCTGAAAAACAGCAGAAACAGCAAAACGTGGCCTTTAAATCTAAGGTGTATTCTGGTCCTGGAGCTGTGCAGCACACACACACACACACACTACCTGCTGCACCACCATGCCACCTTCACTGACAAAAGTGAGTACTAGGGTAAAAAAACAGTCAAAAATAAAGCCAAAAAAGCCAAAAGAAAGGAAAGATTTTTATTTTGTTCCCTGAAAGCAGCACAGCGCCGCTCACTGCAGCACAGCCTCCAAACTGGCCTGATGTCACAACCAGCTGAGGGAAAGCAGAAAAGCTCAGGATCTGAACATTTGTTCTAGAGGAAACTTTCAAAACAGCAGGGATCCATCCAAACACTGACGTGATCCCAGCGGCCTCCCGGACCCTCCCTTTCCTCCCCATTCGCTCCTTAAACGTGGCGGAAATGTGGCCTGATGGGATATGTGGAATGGGGAATGTGGAATGTGAGTAGTGTTGTGGAGGCTCCATTTTAGAGCAGCAGAATGGACTCGGGCCTGCAGATGAAGAAGAAGCTGTGCGTGTGTGTGTGTGTGTGTATGTGTGTCTTGCTGTTACCATGGAAACCCCTCCAGGTGTCCTGTTTGGCTTCTGAGGTCAGACACTGCAGTCGGTGGTTTTGGGTCCAGCTATGGCTTCAAAATCCCATCAGTGGGCCTCTTATGTTTTAAACTTCTAAATGACTTCCTTATACACTTATATACACACACACACACACACACACACACACACACACAAATCTGGGGTCTGGGATTAGAAACTTGTTTGGATGCCAGAGGGAGTTATGCAAAGTGGATGCCACAGTGACGTACGTACACCATTAAAACCAGATAGTAAAACAATGGAATTCGGGTTTAGAGGGTGTTTCTGAACCACAGCGAATGTGGAGGCGAGAGCCAAATGAAATGCAGCGCTGATGCCTTTCTCCATCTACCTTCACAAGTCCATCTCCTGCCATGGCGCTGATACGAACATTACCTTTCTCTCTCAGCCACCGAACGTTCACTAATGCAGGCTAGACGGAGGCATTCGAACACCACAGGCTGAAGCACTTATCCAACAACCCCGCTCACAGGCACGCTCACGAGACCCCGGCTGAAGCTCAGCTCTGCTCTAACGGTTTGTAGAGGTGGGCATAAAGGCACTATTGACCTTCTCTGTGGCACATGTGTGTGTATGTGTGTGTGTGTGTCCATCCAGCTTCTGGCCTGGCTCACAGGAAGTAGACCTGGCCAGGGTAAACATTCAGCAGGCAGCTCCGTGTACAGGAGACACAGCCGTATTAACACTGGGCTAAGCTTAGCTGACTAGCTTTAGTGCTACTTTGGGACTATAACTGCGAACGTCGGGCGTTTTCCTGCTTATTCAAACGGTCATGGGCTGATTTGCTGATTTGTAGCAGATGACTGGAGACTTGTGACTGTTAATGCCTGCCAAATATCTGATAATGGTAAAGTGCTATGTGGACAAGATGTGCTAGAGTTTAACCCCTTAAACAATCTGCCGTAGGCTCCAGGCGTATTATTATTGTATTATTAATAATAGTAATAGTAATTCTTTGTTTTAAATAGTGTAGTACTATAAGTTAGGGCCTAAAGGCAAGAGACATGGGCTTGGGAACTAAAGGTTGCCTGTTTGATCCCCTGGACCGGCAGGAAGTGGAGGCGGGGGGAGCAGTTGAGTGTGTGTACTCAATGCCCCTAGTCACTTGGGTATATGTGTGTGTGTTCACTGGCACAGATGGGTTAAATGGAGAGATGGTACTGCTGTGCAGTGGCTATTATGAGAGTGTATACCAATGGTTCCTGATAGTGATTTGATGAAACCAATGAAGCATCACTGTGATCAGAGGATCGCGGGTTTGAATCCCGAACACACTGCTAGCCATCGGCAATATAAAAAATCTGGTAGTCTGTACCAATACTACTGAAATTCTACGATTTGCGATACAAATTCAATGATAACAAAATATAAAAAATCTAAGTAAATAAACATATTTCAACACAAACATATTTTTTTTAAATCCCATTTTTTCCAGCAACAACATTTATTGGTTAATAAATTGGTAATTAAAAAAAAAAACCCACAAAGCAAAAAAAAATAATAAAACAATAAAAATGAAACACCATGAACTATGGAAAAAAATAATGCAAATAGCCTAGGTATAATAAATGACCATGGATATATAGCATATATATATCCATGTCCATATATATATATATGAGTGTGATTTATTCATGCTGATTACACAAAGCTAACAGATGAATTATGGCTTCGTGAGTTAGCTAGCATTAGCTAGCTACAGTAGCCTTAGGCATAATTGTAGTGCAAGACTAAAGCACGAAACTCACATAATTATTAGGAGATGTTGTGCACTTCCTAGTCCCGGTTTAGCAACGCATCAAATGGAAAGAGAAACTGTAACCGGTCTAATGGATCGCTATGAAATGGACTGTGTCACCATTTGGCCCTGCAGTGGAAAAGAGGCCTGTGATGGCTGCAGTAGTTTTAGTTCTTTTTGGTACCACGTAAAACAAGTACGGTCAGAATATCTTTAGAATTTTGGAATCGATTTGGTCCCAAACTCTTACTGAACTGAGATTCACGGGAAATTCCACTATTTTTTAAAGAATTTCCACATGATTAAAGCATAAAGACTAATACAAAGGTTGCATAGTTGTGAAAGCTCAGAATTAAAGTGTGGGCCATAATACTGACCCTCAGATTAAATGTAGAACTGATGTAGTGCTTGATATTTAACAGCCTATGCAAATTACAGATACATCAACTGCTTAATAACAATGACATGATCAAAAAATGCAAAACATTGTAGAGGCCAAACCTTTACACAAACCTAAGCTAAAGACTCAAACTCAGGTTTTCACACCTCTATACATTTCATCATGTCACCATACAATTATTTTAGCAAGTCATTTACTGCATCTGATTTAATATACAAATAAGAAGTAAAGCGTCATTTCAAAACTACTGATTAAAAATTTATTTCAGCTTTAATTCGCTGTATTGGATTTTTATTGGAGTGGCTTTTTTTTAGTCAGATGAAACAAAACTTCACCTGTTAACTTCACCTGTTAACTTCATTCTGCTAAGAATGATCAGCTGCCTTTTATTTAGAGTACAGAATTCCAACTGTGAAGCATGGGGGTGGCAGCATCATGTTGTGAGACAGTAGATGGCATCATGAAGAAGGAGGATTATTTAGAAATACCAAAGCAACAATTTAAGGCAACAGACAGAAGAGCTGAAACCTGGTCTTAAATGGGTCAGTGATCCTACGCTTTCCACAGACGTTCTGACGCTAAATGGTTCAAGGACAACAAGGTGAATGAATTGGAGTGGCCTGATCCCATACAAAACTGGGCTAAACTAAAAGAAAATGCTGAAAGTGTGAAAAGGGCGCCAACAAACTTGCCTAAATTACACCATTTCTGTCTGAAAGAATGGGCTAAGTTCCAGACAACTATTGCAAAAGATTATGTAAGGGTATCCCTAGCATTTGATTCAGGTTGAGCCATGAAAAAAGGTCAAGCCACTAAATCTGAGCTATTATTTTAAAATGACTTCATGAGGAAATGAAGTATGCCCTCATTTAGCTAGTGCACAATTCATGGAGTGTCTGGCCTCAGCGAAAGGTACAGGTAAAAGAATCTGAGGTAACAGCAGATACTGATCGCAGATGACAGCGAGGAGTTATAGGGCGTTTGGTTTGTACTCACTGCTGGCGATGTGGTGACCCTCTGCAAGCTGCGTGAGGGAATCAGGCTCGTGGTAGATGTGAGGCAGGCCGACTGTCCTGACAGCAGGGTCAAGCACAACGGAGCTCTCGCTAACCGTCACCTCGCTGGCCCCCGTCACAGGGTTAGTGGGAGGGCCACTCAGTGACAGCTCGTAGTCAGGGGGAATGTCATCAGAGCAGTCTGCATTCGGCTGCAAGAGTGAGTCAACACACACTTGTGTTAGTACATGGTTTATGTAACAGTGTGGGTGATGTTTTCACTTGGTCATTTCACAGTTTGTACATATGTCAAAATAATGTGGCGATGACCAGAGCAGCTCGCGAAACTATTAGCTGACATTCCTCGCTGCAGATGCTCTGACAAAATCACTGTTTAAATGGGTCCTAAAATGGAAAACTGCATTGACCTTTGGCATAGGTGAACACTAAAGAATTGTCAAACCGTTAACCTCAAACAATAAACAATGTTGGGTCCTCCTTCGAAAGAAAATCCGTCAGAACCAAAACAGAGCTTTAAAACAGGCCAATTCCAAAACCCCAAAACTGTTACATCACAGTTTAGACTCATTACATTTACACTAGCAACATTTACATACCCCCCCAGCCCACTACTGAAAGCCACGGTCAAAGCTGGTGAAACGGCAAAACACAACAATATTGTGTTTTCAATATTGAAGAGCAAACAGGAATATAAGCTAGGCTAAAAGCTAATGCTAGCTTTTGCCATGTCTTCTCTCCAGTGTCCACTCCCTCGAAAAACAACCTGCACTTCCTCAGCTGAACCAAACCTTAGCTTAACTCACATCAGAAGGGAAAGTACTGATTTCTTATGCACGAGCAAGCCAATCCTGGGGGAAGCAAATAGTGGCAAGGCTAAAAGCTAACCTGGCTACAATTTCTTCAGATTTGCTCGCCATTGGCTGAAAGATGCCCCCTAAAAAGCCCCTGATAGTTAGCAGGTTTAATACCTGTACCTGTTGGCACCTCTAAGTCTAGTTAGGGTTTATTATCCTCTGTCTGTACTGTGTTGTGTTGTCTGTCCACACTTGTTTGTTTGTGTTGCACTTGTTTTGTATGCACCGTCTATGTTGCACCATGGTCCTGGAGGAACGTTGTTTCGTTTCACTGTGTACTCTGTATGTAGTTGAAATGACAATAAACCCACTTGACTTGACTTGACTTGGTTGTGACTGGAGGTTAGTGCAGTGATTAGCTACCGGGTGAAAAGTTCCTCGGCCTGCTGGGACCCAAGAAATGGAGGAACATGTTTCTTACAGACTCTCAGTTTTGCCATGAAAAACGGCTCATGCATGGGATTGTGTCAGTTCTAGCATGTTTTTTGGAGAGCAGACAGACCTGTAGCGGTTTTCCCCCCTAAAATGAAATATATATAGTTATTGATCAGTCACCCACTAATCAGACAAGCACTAAATAATTCCTGATTACAAGACAACAAGTTGTGTAGCATGAAGAGTACAACAGTCAGACGACTCTGAAAGTCGTGTAGTGTGTACATGGAGGACACAACAAGAGGACAGCAGCGATTTCATTAAGAGCCAAAATAACAAGGTGGTAAACAGACTTGCAAAATCCGCATCTGAGCATTTTTTGCTCCAATCAAAGTCACATATTTACTATCCAACAACTTAAGTACTCAAATTATTAGATTTGACATCTAATAAATAATTGGATAAAGTGTTAGACAGACAGAAAGCACCATAGAGGCATCTATAAGAAGCTCCCACACTACATAAATTCACCAGCATGCTTTTCGTAGAACTCCTAACAAACACTCAGGCACACAATGTTTTCTGGGCATCTTGCAGCATATAAAACACTGTGATCTCAAAAGTGCAGCGCAGGCTGTAGAACAGCACACACCTGAGGTGCACACCTGCAGGAAAGGTACAGAATGAAGCAACATAGGCCTCAGAGCAGCCGGGTTCTAGATGTGGGGATTATAGGTTTTACTCAGTATTGAGTCTGACTGACTGCATTTCCTATTTGACTTGATGAACTAGAGCCTACACTCAAATGGCACTTTGAGTGATGCCATAGTAGAGCCACTCCTGCAAGGAAGCACGTTTGTAGTTAGAGCTGGGCAATATGACGATATTTCATTGTATCGTGATGATAATATACTCTTCTAAGCATATGGAGGAGACTGTTAGTGCTTAATAAACACTGATCAGCTGCAGGTTTCATTACTAACAGTGTGATTAGACTGGGTTAATTAGATCAACAGCAGCAGATGTTGAGTATAAATCACTGTATTCAGTACGGGAGAGGATCTGAATAGTAGTAGAAACTGTCGCTACTGATGTTTTTAGTCTGTGATTAAATTTATCGTGATAAATATCATGTATCGCAAAAAATGTCTTTAAATATTGTGATAAAGTTGCTTTACCATATCGTCCTGCCATATTTGTAGTAGAGGTTGTGAAACTTTAAGTTAGTAAACAACCTTTACATCAACTTCACACACATATCTGGTTCTTTTTTGTGTTTTAGTTGGTCTTATTGGTTTTTGGGATATATGCTGGCATGCATATCGACACAGCTACACAGGAGCTCTCCCCTCCCATTCCCCAAAGTGTGTGGATTACAGAAAATACACTTGGGACAGGTTATGTTGTCCTGCATCCTAAGAAATGCAACAGATGTGCAATGATAATATTCATAAAACAATGAAAAAATCCCACAAATGTACATGTGGGTAGAGTGGCGTATAATAATATAAATATATAATAATAACCATCCTATCAAGAGCAAAGTAAAGCCTCCATAGATGGGAGAGTCTCCTTCCCGAGACCAATAGTTCTCGAATGAGTAGCATGCACACGAGCAACCAAAAGTTCTAATAAAATTATATCAAGCGTCAATAAAATCCATTGTCATGATTTTGAGGAGAAATCATTTTAAAGAAAAATACACATCTCTGCTTCTTTAAAAAACCACGAGTGGTTCTTCTATGGCATCGCTTTAAGAACTCTTTAAAGCACCCTTATTTTTAAGATCACAGAGTTACTGCACATGTACTGATGGGTTAGCAGCTTTAGTATAAAACAGAAAAGTCATCCAGAAGATTCCAGTCCTACCGGAATGCCGAGAGCTTTGAGAATGTTCATCTTGCACATGGGACAGGTTCTGTGGTCCTGCAGCCAAGGGTCCACACAGTTCTTATGGAAAACATGCCTAAGAAACGCAACAGATGTGGAATGATTGAATGTTCTACATGTAAATCCAACACTTCCTGAAGGGTTTACCATGACCATGTGAGTTACTAAGACATGTACCATACCAAACACAGTCATACAGAGCCATTTCCTGACCTCTCTGTATCCAATAAAATACAGTATCCCAGTCTTTAAGACTGATTTACTAATTACTAACATTCCTACAGAAAGTGGTGGTGGTTCTCCATCACTGTGTTCATCATTAGAACATCTCCAAAGTTCTCCTCATGGAGTCTAGTATTATTTAGAGTTCTCTTCATATCAACACCTGGTTTGGTGGTAAATCAGGGCTTAATGATGGTAAATCAGGTGAGCTGCTGCTGCTGCTGCTGATGGAGTTGAACACATTCTCCACGCTGTGCTGGCTGGAGTGTGGGGGGGGTCGTCCAGGAAAAACCTGGAGGAACCGAGCTCTGTTCTTCAGACTAGCTCACCGACAAGACCTCACTACTTTCTTCAGAATGAGAAGCTCTTGTTTCTCATTTTTACTGGATTTATGTTCACCTGCATCTGTTCTGATGTGACCAATCTGTTCTTATCTGTTCTTATCTTGCAGAGATACACAATATGGACAAAATTATTAGGACACCTGCCTATTCATTGTATTAAAAAAAGGGTGTATCCTGCTTTAGTTGAAGTAACTGTCTAACTGTCCAGAGATGAAGGCTTTCTACTAGATTTTGGAGCCCTGCTGTGAAATTTTGATTGCATTCAGCAATAAGGGTGCTAGGATGTTTCATTTATTGAAAGGGGCGTCCACATACATTTGGGCATATACAGTGAGTCCAAGAAGTATTTGATCCCTTGCTGATTTTCTTTGTTTGCCCACTAATAAAGACACTATCCTTCTGCACTTTTAATGGTAGATATATTCTAACATGGAGAGACAGAATATCAAGACAAAAATCCAGAATATAATTTTAAAGAATATATTTTAATTAATTTGTATTTCAATGAGGAAAATAAGTATTTGATCCCTCTTGCCAAACACACTCAATACTTAGTGGCAAAGCCTTTGTTTGCAAGCACAGCGGTGAGACGTTTGTTGTAGTTAACCACAAGTTTAGCACACACACCAGGGGGAATTTTGGCCCACTCTTCTTTGCAGATCCTCTCTAAATCATGAAGGTTGGTGGGCTGTCGCTTGGCAACTCTGACCTTCAGCTCCCTCCATAGATTTTCGATCGGATTGAGGTCTGGCGACTGGCTGGGCCACTCCATGACCTTAATGTGATTTTTCTTGAGCCAATCCTTTGTTGCCTTTGCTGTATGTTTAGGGTCGTTATCATGTTGGAAGACCCAACCACGGCCCATTTTCAGATCCCTGGCAGAGGGGAGGAGGTTGTCCCTCAGGATTGTGCGGTACATGGCTCCATCCATCTTCCCAGTGATGCGGTGAAGTAGCCCTGTACCCTTGGCAGAGAAACACCCCCAAAACATTATGCTTCCACCTCCATGCTTGACGGTGGGCACAGTGTTCTTGGGGTCATAGGCAGCATTTTTCTTCCTCCACACATGGCGGGTGGAGTTGAGGCCAAAAAGTTCAATTTTGGTCTCGTCTGACCACAAAACCTTCTCCCAATAACTTGGTTCATCTTTCAAATGATCATTGGCATACTTGAGGCGCGCCTCCACATGTGCTCTCTTCAGCAGGGGTACCTTTCGGGCACTGCAGGATGTGAATCCATTGTTGCGCAAAGTGTTGCCAATTGTTTCCTTGCAAACTGTGGTCCCAGCTGCCTTCAGGTCATTTGCTAACTCCTGCCGAGTGGTTGCAGGACGATTTCTGACTGTTCTCAGCATCATTGCCACCCCACGAGGCGAAATCTTCTTTGGAGCACCGGGCCGAGGTCTGTTGATTGTCATGTTATACTCTTTAAACTTTCTGATAATTGCACCAATAGTTGTTACTTTCACATCCAACACCTTACTAATCTTTTTGTAGCCCATTCCAGCTTTGTGAAGGTCAACAATTCTGACTCTGAGGTCCTGTGACAGCTCTTTGGTTTTACCCATGTTGGAGACTTGAAATCTGTGTGATCTGTCTGATTCTGTGGACAGGTGTTTTTCACACAAGTGATTAGTGAGAACAGGTGGCTTCAGGTCAGGTAACAAGTTGATTGGGAGTGTCTAACTGGTCTGTAAAAGCCAGAACTGCTAATGAATACTAAGGGATCAAATACTTATTTCACTCCATGAAATACAAATCAATTAATATATATTCCTTAGATTTATTTTCTGGATTTTCTTTTTAATATTCTGTCTCTCCATGTAAGAATACATCTACCATTAAAAGTATAGAATGATCATGTCTTTATTAGTGGGCCAACGAAGAAAATCAGCAAGGGATCAAATACTTCTTGGACTCACTGTAGTAGAAATGCTTTTAAATGATAATGCTGTATGTTCTAACAGGCTGGTTGGTACTGTTTCCCCCCTTACAACTTCAGCATGAATGGGCGGGGCTAAACTGCTGTAGGCTTATATGTCCTTTAAATGTATGTTTTTATTTATTTATTTATTTTTTTTACATCACAAACACATTCATTCGAAACCAGTTCCATATATGAACCGTGGGGTCAGAATAAATGTCTTTATAATGACATGCTGTTTATAAGAGGAGCTAGATAAGTAAATCCAGGGTGATTTGTGCATGCATGATTCTTTACAGCTTACCGGCACGGCAGTATCCTCACTACATCGTTGGGCTTGTAGCCTTCGATGCACACGGCACAGTTGTCAAATTCTGACTCTGTTTCCTAGAAATAAAAGCCGCAGAGACAACGTTGTGAGCATGTGTGTCTGTGTGTGAGTGTGTTTGCCCTAATGGAGGCTTCCTAGAAAAAAGATCAGGCAGGGACAGCTCTGCAGTAAAAGGCATGAAGCATGTCTAATGAAAATGAACTGCACGCAGGCAGCAGCTACAGCTATTACGGCATGGGCAATACAGCCAGGATAGAGTGCTGGGAGAAAATTGAAGGAATTCCTATTTAGGAAACATAAATAAATAAAATGTAGGAACACCTGCACATCTACACAGTTGAAAGACCGTCAAAACGTGGCCTGGTCTGATGAATCGCGATATCTGCCCAGGCCCACAGATGGTAGGGT
This sequence comes from Salminus brasiliensis, assembly GCF_030463535.1. Taxonomy (NCBI): domain Eukaryota; kingdom Metazoa; phylum Chordata; class Actinopteri; order Characiformes; family Bryconidae; genus Salminus; species Salminus brasiliensis. Next base: position 43,029,878 of record NC_132881.1, read on the forward strand.
CACAATCTGGCACCAACAGCTTGAATCCATGGATCCAACCTGCCTCGTGTCGATAGTCCAGGCTGCTGGACGTGGTGTGTTTGTGTGAGGAATATTTTTTTTTGGCTCACTTTGGACCAGTTAATACCAAATAATCAATAACGGCTTGAATGTCACAGCCTATTTGAGTATCACTGCTGACCATTTGCATCCCTTCATGACCACAATGGTGGCCTGCCCAGTCAGCAGTTCTGACTCCCAATTGGACAATGATTACCAATGAATGCACTTTTGCATCAGCAAATCTAAAGGAACTGAATGATGGAAATATGTCAACATGGGCAAGAATCTCAAAGCTATGTTTGTGGAATCCATATTATGAAGAACTGAGGCTGTTTTAAAAGCAATAAGGAGACCCTAAGCAGCAGTCATATAGTCTTCTTCAAGTTAGTTAGTCTTCAAGTTAGTGGCTACTACTATTTTAGCTACTTTGACCCTGTAACTCCAGTGCAAACCTTCCGGATGCAACCTTCAGAACCAAGCACATCTCTGCTGACTGACTACGTTTTCAGGGAAAATTGTGAAAATGTTCAGTGAAAGGTTCCCTTAGGGTGTTTTCACACTAGCATTTTTTCCAGGACCCAGGAGTGTCTTGTTCTCGGTACGTTCGGTGAAGTGTGAAAGCTGTTTTCAATCTCTGGGCCTCCTGAAATCAGTGGTCTGTGGTTCGCTTTAAGTGGATTCTGGTGCGGTCTGCTGTGCATGTGGAAGCTATCTGCTATCCCGACGCCGTGTGGGGGCGGCTGAAAACCTTCTCCTATGAGATTGGCTCCCTTGTCTACAGGTGTTCCTGTACGGTGAAATGCCATGACTTTAGAAAGAGCTGTTTTTCAGTGTTCGTATCCAAGGAAAACAAGGAAAAGCATGAATACATTATCCCGGGATCGAACACTTTGTCAAAAAGGAAAGGGCATTCCCTATATTTGAGCGTTAGTGTCATCCTGTAGATCACATTCTCTGTAATCACATTCACTATAAACCTAGTAAAGAAGCAAATGCTTGAGCAGGGGAGACACCAATCTGTGTGGGACACTGGGCCTTCCCTGACCAGAATCAATAACCCCTGCTCAAAATGATTAAACCCAGCTCTATTACAATAAGGGGAAAAGGCAGCTGAATAAGCATGATGTGATGCATTTGATATAGGTAATATAGACAGGTAATCAACAGGTAACCTTGTCTCCCTTCCTGATGGTCCGCACTTGCAGCTTGCTGATGGCCTTCTTTGCAGCATCTCCCAGTCGCCTCTGAATAAGACAAAAAGCATGAACTGTGATGGCAGCAAGTCTTTTGGTACAGTGTTCCTAAGAGAGAGCATCTACAGCAGGGGTGTCTAATAGGGTGCTAACTTGTCTGACTGAACTCATCAGGTAATTACAGAGACTGTTAGAGCATACGGTGCCGTATTGAGGCCCTGTGGGACTAGGGGGTTAGATGGCGCTCTCTCTCCCCTTATCACTGTTAAAGCGCTCTTACCCGGCACAGTGGTGGCTGGCTTTACATGTATCGGAGGATACCCTCCTAGTGTTGAGAGTATTGCTAGTGCTAGGGGGAGCTACGAACGTGTGGGTTAACTGACAGTACCAAACTGGGGGAAAAAAGGAAAGGAATTTTTTTTTGTTGAGACAAAGTACCTAAAACAATAATAATAATAATAATAATACAACCATGGTAGAGAGGCATAAATGGCAAAGTACTACCCAAAATAAAATATAGTTAATAGTGTTGCACCGATATCATATCGACGCTGATACTGGCACTTACACACAGTTGTAAATAATATTGTCTGTAAATAATATTGTCTGTAAATAATATTGTTTATTGCTTTTTTAATTCTTATTCATATTGTGTATATAGTGTAAATTATTTATCTACATTTTTGTAACTGAGTGTCTTGCTATCCCTTTCTGCTGTTACACTGGGAATTTCCCCACTGCGGGACTAATAAAGGACTATCTTATCTTATGTGTGTATGTGTATGTATATATGCATGTATGTGTGTGTGTATATATATATATAGATATATATAAATGGAGATTTTACATTTTCAGCACTTTCTGTTTCCATGTTAGTTTGGTTCTGAAACTAAAAGTTAAGTTTTAGCAGCTTGTTTAAAGTTTAGTAGCTTTTTTTCTAATTGTGAAACTGCTGCAGAAGCTCTTTCTGTTTTTAAACTGGTGTTTTTGCCAGTTAGTTTGGTGAAGCTGAGCCAGATTACACTTCCCTATCTGCTTGTGTTTCTGCATTGTGATCATTTTTTATTATTTTTTTTAATGTGCAGTTCCTCAACCTGTAAATGTTATTCTTTCAAGCTTACGAGATCCTATTTGGGATCAGATACAAAAAAAAATACATTCTATACAAAGTGGAACTCTATAAATGTCAGGATTTAGAGCCGTCTATCCAGTATTTAAGTCAGAGTTGGTATCGGCGGATACTTGAAAATCTGATATTGGTTCATCTTTAATATTAAATGTTAAGATTTAATAATATTTTACTTTTTCAATATTACTTATACAAATAGAAGACCCATGCAGGTGGATTTGGATAGTACATAAAATGACTATATAAAGACATGCAGACATCATGAGCCTTGGTACCATTGTGAAGAAATTGGCGTCAGTAAGTGTAATAATACACTGGTTATTATCACACCACTCAGATTCACATTCATTGTGTCTAAACAGCTGAATTATGCAGTAACCTTATTAAAAATCAGTGGAATTCTCCATTAACGTTCTAAGAGATGCAAGGCATGTCTGGGTTTGTGTACCTGGTTGCGATCTCGCGCATTAGCATAGCGGAACCGCTGTATGTAGTAGAAGACGAGCCAGGCCAGGGAGATAATCATGAGGACGATGAAGGAGATGGAGACGAAGACCACGGAGGTCCGGCTCACGTACTTCTGCAGGTTGCGCGTGCCAATAGTGATGTGCATGATCACACTCACGTTCTTCTCCAGCAGGGCCACAATCTCCCGCCCTTTCGGCTCAGGGATCATGATGGCCACCACGTCTCCCGTTCCTGAGGGACAAGAGGATACGAGGGTCACATCAAATGGGGAAGAAAAGCAAACCCAAGCAAAGCCAAGTTTGGTATTTACAAATATCACTATGGTAACAGTGGTTTTGCAGTCTCTGCACCCGCACCCTCTACCTTCTCTTTCGCTGCTACATGTCCAAATGTTTGCGGACACTCCTTCTAATGAACGCATTAAGCTACTTTAAGTTGCACCCATTGCTGACGCAGATGTACAAATGCACACCCACACGCAGCTTGTCTAGTCCCTAGACTCCCTGGAGCAGTAGAACAGGACTCTCTGGCACCATGCCTGATGCCAGCCATGGGCTAGAGGGGTATAAAGCCCCCCCAGCATTGAGCTGTGGAGCTGTGTTGTCTGGAATGATGGTTGGTGCTCCATTTGACACTTTTGGGATGAGTAATCTCGTCATGTCATCAATGGCCCTGCCTCTGGATCACCGGTTGTCCTTGCTTGGAGTTTTTTTGATAGGTACTGACCACTGCATACCAGAAAAGCCCTGCCATCACAGTTTGTTTTTTGTCAAAGTGCTTCAGATTCTTATGCTTAAGCTTTATCACCTTCAAGAACTGACTGCTCACTTGCTGGCTAATATATTATCCACCCCCTGACAGATGCCACTGTAGGTAAGATAATCAAACATGGAACATGGAAAGCTGGGCTAGTTGTGCCAAAATATGACTCTATCACCCTAATACGACTACATTTCCCACAATTACTAGAGAACATTAGTCCACATCGGATGAAGCACTTTGTAGGAGCTGAAGCGGCTCATCAGCGCTGACCGTGTCGAGGTAAAAATAGTTTGCGTCGGGAGATCACTGTGAGCCACAATGAATAATTAGCATCATGCACAGTGACAGGGCTGGTGCTAGCATGGCATCCGCAGAGCCAGGATGAGCAAACAAAGGGCCTGCTGTGCAGCCTGATCAATCCCCATGGCAACAGCATCCGCTGCCAACTTCCAATCAGGTCACGCCCCAACTGACTCTCACAATACTCGATCAGAACGTGAGGGAGTGTGTTCCAGGGTCTCCAGGTCACTCCGACTTTACTCATAGGGACAGTACATGGCTTTTAAACAATGATACTCTCTTCATAATAAAGGTGCTTCAAGAGGTTCTTTGAGACATGCCATAGAGGAACCACTTCTGATTTAATAAAGAACCATGTTTATAAAGGTGTGTGAGTGGGAAGAACCTTCAAGGCGAGGTTCTTTACACCTTTAAAAGGTTCTTTACACTCACATTCATCTCTATTACTAATACCTTTAGATCTTCTCCCAACAATCAGCAGCCATTGAAGCAACAGCAGGGGGTGGTGTGGGGTGGGTTGGGGTATTTGGATGGGTGGTGTTGTTGAATGTTGACGTCCTGTCTTTGTTTTTGTCATTTAAGTATTTTTTTAAAAGTAGCCATTTCTTCATTTCATAATATAATTAAGAAATGGCAGTTACGAGAATTGGTGGAAGTCAAGTAGAGTCCTGAAGACTAAGACAACTTTGGGAGAACTTCTCAAAGGATTACTAGAAAGGCTGTTAAAGGCACTGTATGCGATTCTGGAGAACGACTGATATTTGAACTCGGCAGCAAAACAAACGCATCCCTCCTTTTAGTGTTACTTCAGAAGCTCCACCCCCAAATTCATGCATGTTGTGCTACAACTGCTTTTGCTAGGAGAACCAGCTGCGATTACCTATTACAAATATTCACAAACGGGACAAAACAGTATTGACCTATATAAGAAAAACCACTAGTGAAAATAAGTCAATGTTCCCGCCTATCAAGCAGGAACAGAGCAACATCCTCATGCCTTTTATGTTCTGAGGTCTCCCCACCGTCCAAACACCACCCCCCCCCCCCCCTCCCTGTTCTGCTGGAATACAGTAGTGTTTCTCGGCCCGAGCCACTTTGTTTGTTTCCCACGTACAGAGCCAGAGCTGAGTACAAACACCCAACTTTTTCCCAGCATGCAAACAGACCGGAGAGCTTGTGAACCAGTTTAAGGAAACAGTCGCTACATTTTTTTAAAGTCTACTGGATTGAAATCATATACGGCACCTTTAAGCACAGGGTTAGACCTGTTATATGCTTTGGGCTTGTGCCCAAATAAATACAGATTTAAATACAATTCTAGAAAAAAACAAACATCACACAATCTTAAAAAAAAGCTAAAGATGAAGAGATTAGCTTTTATAGCAGGATAAATATCCTACACACACCTCAAAATCCACAATGGACTACCTCCAGAGGCATAAGGTGAAGGTTTTGCCACGGCCCTCATGGTCCCCTGACCTAAACTTTATCAAATAGCATTGGATAGCCCTCAAAAGAGCAGCACAGCAAGGCGACCCAAGAATCTCACAGAGCTAGAAGCCTTTTGCGAGGGCGAATGAGCGAAAATCCCCCTAACAAGCACTGAAAAACTCTTAGTAGCCACAAAAACGTGTTTACAAGCTGTGATATTTGCCAAAGAGGGTGTTACTAAGCACTGACCATGCAGGATGCCCACACTTTTCAGGCAAAGCTGAGAGGCTCATACTGAATGACACAACAGTACACTCCTAAAAATAAAGCTGCGACAGAAGAACCACTTTTGGTTTCATAAGGAACCATATTTGTAAAAGATGTGAAGAGTCTTTAAATTTACACCCAGTGAAGGGGATATAATGCTAATATAACTAATATAATCATAGTAGTGATGAAAGTAGTGAAAGTAATGTTGATGGTAAGAACAGGAATGATAATAATAGTAGCAAATAGTTCGAGTCCAAGTAAACATCAGCGTAGTCAGTAAGGGAGATAGCAGACAGGCAGAGGTATATAGCAGTAGCTGAAGGGTGGATGGCAGGTCTGATTCAGGTACCAGGAGAGCCCAACGGCCAGCTTTCCATCTATGTCAGGCCAGACAGGTGGGCAGTCATTAACTTAGAGCCTCCAGCAGGTCTGACTAGAACAGCCTAGATAAAAAGAAGACAGCCAGAAGGTAACACAGACATGGGAACACCCTGAAAAAGGTTCCTGACACTTACACAAAACATGACTCTTTATGGAACCATGCATTACCCAAAGAACCTGCTTTGTAGCACCTTTATTTTTAAGAGCGTATTTTACAAAGTGCAAACAGCAGCCTCCGTTAAGCCTAGCTTTTGTCTGCATTTCAGTCCTTGTTTTCTATTACACGCCATTCAGTATCAGCTTTTAAACCTATCTACGTATGAAGACACATCTACAGCAAACACATTTCATACACAGCAGCCCTCGATTCAAAATCCGGTCCTGTGTTTCCAAACCACGGGCACTTAAACAGGCAATAAAAGTGTAATTGCTTTGCCACTGTGTCACAGCAACTAACTACTTAAGCCTGAAACAGCTGGCTCTATTTTGCATTGACGCTTCAGCCAACCACCAAAATATGATTTACGCTGGATTATGTCAGAGCATTATGAAGCATGACAGCATCAACTAAGTCTTTCGGCACAAAATTGGCTAAAGCACTGCGCTGTACAAGTCTACAGCCTATGCAAAACAGAGGTGACTGAATCTGCACCCTAGGCAATGTAGTACTCAGCTCCCAGGGGACTGCAAGATGAACATCCCAGGAGTGCAACGACTGCAAAGCTGCAAAAACTCTGATGCAAAAAAAATGCTTCACCTTTTGCTCCATGGCAGCTAAAAATAGGCCCGCTCTATTTCAGTGCCTCGACTCCAACGCAGCGGCAAGTCCTGACAGGCCTGTCGCCCTGACTCTGCCTCAGCGCATCAATCAGAGCTCTCTCATTCAGCCTCTTCAGCAGGCCGTGCCGATCTGGACCGCTTCCAGATCAGAGGCAGACACGGAGGAGTCCCCCGAGAGAGACGCGTAAGCACTTCCGACAGCCTTCCATGAGCGGAATCCGAACTCTCACTAGGGGAAGCTTCAAATGGCTCCAAATAGGGAGAAATCGATAACACCGGGGAGACACCCGTGAGGATTTGGAACGCAGCCACAACTGAGAACAGTAGGGTGCTAGAGAGTCCACTATGGGGCAGCCACAGTTCTCCTGGACTGTCTACATGAAACCTTCTGTTGTAAAGGCCAGAGCACACTGACCTAACAAACACCGCCATGACCACGCTGGCAGGTGTTCGGAGTCTTGAATTAATGAACGCCTCACTGTGAAATGGCATAGATTAGGCAGCAATGTGAATCAGGGAGAATAAGCTTTAGCCTTTAGCACAGGAGGCAGCAGCTTTGCCCTCTACTTAGCAGACTGGTGGCCTGAGTAAACAGTCAGAACTATACCTGCCAACACCACATTCAACTAGAATCTAATGCCACAGATGTACAATGTACACGGTCATATCAGAAGATTATGACCACCACTGGTTTGGAATGAACTCAGCCCATTAGATCAGCTCCACTCACCATACAGGAGCGCGGTCTATAATTCCAGACTGTGGTCCATCTGTTTCTCTGCAAACCCGGTTAGCCTCCTTTCACCCTGTTCTTCCACGGTCAGGACCCCATAGGACCACCACAGTGCATGCACGAGTATTTAAACCCCTCAGCGTCACGGCGGGACTGAGAACAGTCCACCAACCAGAAATATCCAGCCAGCAGCGTCCTGTGGCCAGCATCCTGTGACCACTGATGATGGACTAGAGGATGACCAACACAAACTGTGCAGCAGCAGATGAGCTTCTGTCTCTAACTTTACATCTACAAGCTGGACCAACTTGGTTGAAGTGTCTAATAGAGTGGACGGTGAGTGGACACAGGGTTTAAACACTCCAGCAGCACTGATCCACTCAGTTTTCAATGGTGAAACAGGAGATCAAAATCATTTTACTGAAGCGTGTTATTAATTCTTTCATTTTAATAAATGCTCATTTGTTCTTATATGAGGCCTACTCATATGCTTTGACCCCATGACTGTCAGAGAAGGACATTGAGGAGATGGATGAAGAGCTGTTACCCTGGCAATATTCTACTTGTAGATGGACACAAGAATCAGGTGCTAGGCTGGAAGCTGGGGATTCACAGCAGGGAATTAAACAGGAATGCACCAATGGCCAGTCTCATCATGCTGTATTTTTTATATTTTACATTTTTAATGTTTAGCAGACACTCTTCTCCAGAGCAGCTCCAGACAGCGCCATCTAGTGTTCTGGAGGTGATAATGTAGGTTTGAAATGATTCGTAGCATTTTTATCATTGTAGCGAGTAACGATGCAGCACATAAACAATGTAATAGAGTATTAAACTCACCCAAAATATGCAGTGAAGTGAAAGTGGAAGTAGGAGAAAAGAATAATACTCCAGTAGATAAATATACAGTATTTTAGTACAGTAGTGAAGTAGTCCTTCCTAGACTAGGATCCAAAAGATCCCTCTAATCTTAGACACTACTAAATACAGAAGTCAGTAAGGCTATCACAATACTTAGCACTACACTTCGTCCAAGCGCTCTCGGAAAAGGAGGGTCTTCAGTTGATGTTTGAAGACAGCGAGGGGGACACCCAGGGAAAGTTCGTCCCACCACTTTGGTGCCAGGACAGAAAAAAAGCCTGGACGCTTGTCTTCTGTGGATCTTAAAGGATGGTGGGTCAAGCCGAGTCGTACTTGAAGCTCAAAGGGCTCTGGGTACAGATCGAAGTTTTGACCACTGCCACCACAGCTGGTCCATTCTTGGCTTTGTAGGCCAGGGTCAGGGTTTTGAATCTGATGCGGGCAGCAGCTACAGGAAGCCAGTGAAGGGAATGCAGCAGAGGAGCTACATGGCTGAACTTAGAAACTTCTTTATGTAATGTTCCCTCTCTTAGGATGAGCAATTATCTGACAGCAGCGCTGAGAGACCAGTGTACAAGGGACGCACTGCAACTAGTGGAAACCAAAGCAGTGGAGTATTTGAAGGCCAACAAAATGTGGACTGCTATACTACACTTTAACATGAAGGTGCTACAAAGGGTTAGAAGAACTGTGAGTTTGTAGAACCTTTAAATTGGTAAAGAACATTTACACTGTCTTCTTTAACCCTTTAATAATTGATCTCTAATTTAACACTGTTTTCTACCCAAGGTGGAAGGCCAATGACCCGATCCCAGTTCTTATGAACTTCCCCCAAAACTAGGAGGGTGAAGACTAGCACATCTCCTCAGCCACCGCCAGCATCGGAGGAAAGCGTGGCTCCCCAGCTCTGACACAACAGCTAACAGATGCCTGTGCTGATCGACATCACACTTGGAGTGATGTGTGGAGGAAGTGCCATCAACCCACCAATGAGAGAGGAAGACCAATTGTGCTCTCTCTGACTCTGGCTGCTGATGGCAATGACCCAGTATGGCCCGGAACTCAAACCAGCAACAAACCACTAAATCATAGTGACAGTAGCTTCGTCCACTGGACCACTCAAATCTTCGTCCACTTCTCGAACCCTTCTTCACATATATCTATTTTACAGAAACGGATCTTTATGAAACCAAAAAAAGCGTAGCACAGCAAAACCTCCAACCATTGGTCAAAAACCACTTTACTGAGCTACGGAAGTTATGTGCATAGATGAGGTATAGACCTGATTTTCAAAACTTCCAAACTACACTATTTGGACAAAAGTATTGGGACACCTGCTCACTTACTGTTAATACTATAAGTCTATCCTGCTTTTGTTGGAGTAATTCTCCACTGTCCAGGAAAGACACTGCTGTGAGGATTTGACTGCATTATGCAACATTAGTGCCAAAATGAGGTCAGGATGTTGGATGATCACCACCACTCTTCATGATCCTCAAGCTCCTTAACTCATCCCAAAAGAATTGGATGCCGCACCATCCATCATTCCAGAGAACACAGTTCTTCCACTGCTCCAAAGCTCAATGCTGGGGGGCTTCATACCCCTCTATCCCATGCCTGGGGTTAGACATGGTGCCAATAGGTTTATGTTTATCTACTTCAGAGAGTCTGCTCTATTCTACATCTGTGTCAGCTGCAATGGGTGCAACTTAAAGTAGCTGAATGCATTCATTAAAAAGAGGTGTCCACAAACATTTGGACATTCAGTGTATTTCAAAGGCATGAAACAGTAAATGGTGACAACAACCTAAGACTGAGTGTGCCTTGTGTTTAGGAAGTCTGCAAAAGTCACTTTGCAAAGCTGCTTTGGCCCACGCTTGTCTTGGCGTTAATGCATTAGGGTCGTATAGCCTAAGCCTTAAGCCCAGCGCTACCCTTCACTCTTTAGAAACACCATAGCTGCCTACTAATCTCCTGGACATCCTGGACATCCATGACAGACGAGGACAAAAAGGACAAAACAGTCAGAAAAGACATAATAATAAGAAACATAAGAGTAGTTCCCATTAGGGAACTTACAGCAGGGAAGTTTTGACTTCTGCTCGAGTCTTTGGCAAGAACCACTGAAACAAGCAACCACACACCCATGCTTTAGCTTGGCTCATAGCTGGAGCTGCAGAGAATGCTGCAAACCGAAGCTCATATACTGTTCCTGTGCATCTGTGCTGTTTGTAGAGGTGTTTCCAGGAAGGTGGAACTCTCCAGTGGCCTCCAATACTACGCTGTTCATTTGCTGGGTTGCTATGTGCTTGCTTAAAGGAACAGCGGCAGCAGTGACATGGAGGGCACTCTAATCTAGAGGCCTCCACTTCTAAGCCATCTCACCCTGATACCCACCTGAGGCCTAAAGGTACTCCAGCGTTTTTAGTTCCTGGTGCGAATCCCAGGTACGACTTTCCAAAACCCACGGTTCGTCATTGCCTTGCTTTTCTAAGAACAGGCCCAGAATAGCGGACGGATATCTGGGTGAGCAGTCGATATTTGGAGGCCAGTTACTCTGCTTAACGCTGAGCTGTGGGTTCAGCTGCCGGCTATAAGGCGCTGCTGAGGCCAGGATTATCAGGTCTCTCACTGACCACTGTGAAACACAAGCCTGTATTAGTGCTTTGTCAATGACCCTGTGAATGGACGGCAGTCGCCAGACACGGAGCCCAGTGCCAGCATTGACTGCTTTGGTTTGTGTGTTCAGTATGCACCACTGTTCAAAAGTTTGGAATCAACTGTATGTATATCTTATACAATCTAATTCACAACAATGGGGATTATTTAATGCTTCCTTGAGGGACCTTAATAATTGAGGTGAGGGGTGTAGTATTCATGCAGAGAGGTCACGATTCGGTCTGACGCCAATCAGCTTCGACTAACAGCATCATATTAGAAACAACATCTCAAACAAACAGTTTTATATAAATAAAATAATAACTTTTGAGAGAGACTGTGCTCAAGACCCGTTTTGAGTCTGCCTATGTAGCTGGTTCGGCCACAACATTAGTTCCACCTGCCTAATATTGAGCAGATCTGACCATCCGAAGCATGGACTCCACAAGACCTCTGAAGGTGTCCTGTGGTATCTGGCACCAAAACGTTAGCAGGAGAGCCTCCATGGATCACATCAGTGAGCCTTAGGTGCCCATGACCCTGTCCTTTCTTTGGCCACTTTTGGTAGGTACTGACCACCATGATGTTTAATGTTGGAGATTAAACAAACCCAGTTGTCTGGCCATCAGAGTTTGGGTCTTGTCAAAGTGTCTCAGATTCTTATGGTTGCCCATTTTTACCACATTTTAAATGAACTGACTCTTCACCTGCTGTGTAATATGTCCACCTCTTGAGAGATACCACTGAGATGATCAGTGTTTTTCACTTTACTGATGCCTCAGCAGTGCTAATGTCGATGTGTATGTCATATTTCTTATAAAACATGAACGTCACCTAAGTTCTTTACACTGTGTAAACTTCCATAATGAACAGACCACTCAAAATGTTGCAAGATGTCTTTTAGGTAAAGTCACAACATGTATTTTTATTACAAAAACAGTAGCACCCCCCCACATAAAGATGCATTTGGGTTGAATTTGTTTAGCAGATATTCATCCCCAATTAAACTTGCAGGACTTCTCAGTGATTAAACTCTCACACATCTGAAAGGCAATAAACTTACTGCAGAAAAATTAATTTCATATATTTTGACAATTCAAATATATTGCATATAGATATTGCATATAGATATTGCAAAAATGGGAATATAAAATTAAGGTTTTTACCTACAGCTGCCACTGTAATCACCCCTTTTTTACTTGTCTGACCGACTTTCTTTTTCCTCCTTATCCCAGTGTCCCAAGTTCTACCATCCAGAACAAGTAAATTGTGGTATAAGCACTACTACAGAAAGTAAGGATAGTAAAACATCACTGCACTGCTTAAAAGTTGCTCTGAAAGTTGATGAGAATTTGTATTTCTTATATTAAATAAAAATAACAATATTTGTATTTAATATAATTATATTAATTAATGTTATAATATATGTTCATAGAGTTGTGTAGCCTGACTCGCCACCTCAACACTTAAGACATGATAAATGACTGGGCCTAATAAAAGATCGTAATTCAATGTGCCTGAGAGTAACACTGAGCTGAAATCCAGGGGGAGTCTTCGTGCCAATCCCAGCTCTACTCCTAGATGAGTAGTGAGTAGGTGTTGACCTGGGATTTCACCTGGCCCTCCATGCAGGATTTTCCTCAGCCATTACAATGCCTTCCTGTTCCTTCTGAACAGAACCATGTGCTGATATTGATTATCAGTAGGCTCATAAATATGAGTGCTGATGGGCCTCCTACATGTGCACACAGCAGGCTGAGTGTTCTCAAACAGACTGGCCCTGTGTGCTTTGTTACAGGTGGCCCTCAGTAAAGACACTCCTGTGAACGTTCTGGCGTTCTTCCAGCCCCTTGTGAAAACACCACAGTTGCTTTGCTTTGCTGGTCCGTTTCAATCCTCTTCTATCATTCCCTGTTACTATCAATCGTCTGTGCGTCTGACAAAGCCTCTTCACATCTTCTTCTTTTCTTGCCTCTCCCTTTTTTCTCTCCGTCCATCTGTCCGCTCCTCTTAGGCGGTGCCGTCTGAATCGTGACTGGAGGTAGGCCAGCTGTGGCACAAATAGCAGCAGACTCCTGAGCTTTTTCAGCTCCAGTTCTGGGACCCGCCTAGGTGGATATAGCGTGTGTGTGTGTGTATGTGTGTGCAGAGGTGGCAAGTAAGGAAGTACAAATATTTTGTCACCTTATTTAAGTAGAAATTTTGGTTATCTATACTTTACTGGAGTCATTATTTTTCAGCAGAGAACTGGAGTGAAACGTCCCGACTAAGCCCCACATTTACATTCCAATAAAGCTTATTGATCACACGCCTCTGAAGTTTGACTTTTTGCAGCTTTACAAAACTTCTAGACAACGACTCCTCATATTTTCCCTCCATGAAGCTCATGTTAATGCTCAGTAGAGCACAGAGACGCTCCTTTAATAGAGCTGATATTACTGAAATGCTTAATTTTCAATGGGCAGATCTGCAGCTGAAACAGGAGCCTAGTGCAGCCCAACATTTTTCAACATCAACATTTTAATAGAGCATTCTCCTCATTATGGCTTTTAGAGAAATGTGGTTTTGGGGAGGGGAGGGGGGGTAGTGCACTATAGACCCCTGTGGTGTGGCCTAAGCTTTCGGCCTGTTCCCACTCATTACGTAGGACTCCCCTTGTGACCTGATGCCTCCATGCCTACATCCTCCAAAATGCCTGGAGCACCTTTAGATTCTCCTCCCCCTAAACAAGCCTGGAGGAAAACACTAACTGCCAATTCTGTGACAGTCTGTGACAGTCTGTGACATCAGCCAACCTGGACACCTGGACTTGCCAGCACTGTGCTGAGTGATGAGGCAGGAGAGGGAGGGGGGGTGTTCTCTGAGACTGAGAATATAGGGCAAACATTCAGACAGCTGCAGCAGCTGCACCCAAAAAAGGCCAGAAAATCTGAAGGAGCAAGGCGTTTTCTTTCTGGTTCCTGGAGATAAGGCCAGATTTAGACTTAAGCCGCGGTCTCACTGGGTTTTTGTTGGGAAAAAAAAATTCAATGCCCATTTTACAAGGTGATGCGAAATACAAAAACCCAGTGCGACCACAGCATTAGAAAAATCTAACTCATCTCAAACTCTAATCTAACTCAATATTCTTAAAAAATATAGATACCCGCACATTGTCTCTCCTATCTGCAAAATGGTAACTTCACAGGAGAAGCTAAGGAAAGTCTTAACTTTGTTGTAAGTAGAGGGTAACAAGGTTTTATTTAGGCGCTATTTCTATTGGTCCCTTGTTATAAAAAGATATAATGTGAGATAATGTAAAGGGCAGTTTAAAGGGACAAAGTCAAAAACAACAAAAATGGAGATATAAGGTTTTGTTCCAACAGTGACAATAATCTATTTATAGGCTAAAGCAGACATATGTTATGTTATTGTATATAAGTAGCATAGGTACAAAAAGGGACATATATACATATAGGTACTCGGACAGAAATTGTGGAACTTTCTGAGCTCAACAATTCTACAAATCTATTTTATATAAAGAAAAATCTCTTTTTGGGACACCACATCTATTACAATTAAATTATTACAATTAAATTTATTACAGTTTATGAAAATAAATTAATTATGAAAAAGTCAAAAACAGCAAAAATGGAGATTTAATGTCCTGTTCCAACAGCTACAATAATCTATATATAGGCTATAGCAGACAAAATGTGTGTATATATAAGTAGCATAGGTATATATACACATATAGGTACTCGGGCAGACATCGTGGAACTTTCTGAGCTCAACAATTCTACAAATCTATTTTATATAAAGAAAAATCTCTTTTTGGGACACCACATATATTACAATTAAATGATTACAATTAAATAATTACAATTATTTACATTCTAAAAAAAAATAAATAAATAAAAATAAATAAATAAATAAATAAATACTCTACTGGCTCCTCAATGCTTAGACCCCGATGATTGCTACTTGCAATGGATTTTAAAGACAGACGCTCAAATTTCATGACTCTACAACAGCCCATAGAAATCAATGTGTTTTACATCAGTGTCAGATGAAAGCTAAATATTAGCTGCTCGACCTTGTTGCTGACAATTCTCATTTCCACAAGTTTAGCCTCTTATGCAGTGTTAGAGAGCTACTGAAGACACACAAGAAAATGAAAACTTTGGGAGGGTCATTTGCTGCAACTCTCTCCTGGCTGGCCTTCCTATGCATACAATCAGACTCGTGCAACTGATCCAGAATGCTGTGGCAAGGCTGGTCATCACTGCTCCTCCTCTCCTCAGCCATCTCACTCCTCTGCTGCATTCTCCTCACGGGCTTCCTGTAACTGCCTTCAAAACCCGGACGCTGGCCTACAAAGCCAAAAATGGTAGGCATGCATGTTATGCTGTACTGCTGCTGTTTTGGGGAGAGGAGGGAACTCCCCTCACAACTTGATGCTGGAAGTTGACTGCCTCCTTCCCTACATGAAAAAAAACCCCCTATGAATCCTATATGATTCATGTGAGAGGCATATTCATGAATTTATATGGATGTAATGCAAAAGGGATATTACATGTAATATATAATTGTGGTCACTCAAAAGCCTTGTATCTCCAAAATGTCAACTTTACAGGAGAAGGACAAAACCTGCTTAACGTTCAATGGAAGTCAATGTAAAAATATTCGACTCATTTGTGTCATTCGGGAGCATTTCTATTGGTCGGTTCATCATGAAATTCGGACATGTGTAAAAACAACTGCCATATATATATATATATATATATATATATACACACACACATATATATAGATACATACATACACACACACACACACACATACACATATATATGGATATATATATATATATATATATATAAATAATATACTATTATACATAGTTACATCCATTAAACACATCCTGACATTGTAGAAAATCAAATGTGTGTGTGTGTGTGTGTTCAGCTCTGTCAGAACTGTCTCTCTCCTCACCTACTCATAACATGCCAAACAGGCCCCCCTATTAGCCCCAATACGTACAAGGCCTTTAGTGTCCCATTGCAGAAAGGTGTCTGCGGAGTACTGCACTGCTCACAATGAGCTCAGCACACACCACCCATGTAGGGTTTCACTTCTGTACAGCCTGTGGCCTGCCTGCATATTTCATAGAGCAATCAGTGATTTCAGGTAAAGAGAAAACACCTTTGGAAACTGTGTGTTCTTCTACATTAAGCTCAGGATCGTCAGCGAACACAAAGCGACACATCAGGAACTGCATCAACACAAACACGTTAGCTCTAGTGGAGGGGGTGGAAACTGACAATGACAGAAATTAGGAGACGAGAGAAGTGCGAGAGAGATGGAAAGAGGAAGGAGCTCACCCTTTATGCCCCCTTGCTTGTCTCTACAGAGAACGCAGTGACCTTTTGGTACATGGTACACACTACTAGGGTGAACATGGTCATTTCATTCATTTCACAAGCGCACCGCCACCAGAAGACCTCTAGCTGTAAGCCGCTGGATTTGCATGCTATTATGGGAACTGTAGTGCTTTAGGAGTATTGCTATGGTAACTGTAGTCTTACCATGGCAGGACTCAAAAGGGGAACCAACCTTCTCTGGTTGACACCAGATAGCCCACCAAATAACAGAACAACTCCTGTTGCTCAGTCATGTAGATTTCTCCTCTTCACACATCTGGGGAATTTGACCCTTCCTCTCTAGAGCTCTAGAGCTTGTTCAGTTCCTCGTCATTTCAAGATCTGACTACTGCCAACTCCCTCCAGGCTGGCCTTTCTAAGCATACCATCAGGCTCCTGCCCATTGATCCAGAATGCGGTGGCAAGGCTTGTCATCAATGTTCCTTCAAAGTCTGCTGGGTTCTCTTCACCGGCTTCCTGTAGCTGGCCTCAAAACCCTGACGCCTGCCTACAAGGCCAAAAATGGTCCAGCACCTCCCTATTGATGGCAAAGGTCCAAAGCTGATCTGTACCAAGAATACAGATCGGATTGACCCACCATCCATCAAAATGTACGAAAGACAAGCATCTAGATTTACACTAAGATGGTAGAATGAACTTCTCCTGGGTTCTCCAGAAGCCAGATCCATCAGGGAAGTGGCAGACAAGGAGGGCAGCAAGTGGCGTATTCCTACTAGAGACGGCTCCCTTTAGAGTTTCCCAATCAGGAGTTCCCGGATTGTAAGTTCCAAAACGATGCTGGGACCCGGTATCACTATAATTTCAGCAGAGAA
This sequence comes from Salminus brasiliensis, assembly GCF_030463535.1. Lineage (NCBI taxonomy): Eukaryota > Metazoa > Chordata > Actinopteri > Characiformes > Bryconidae > Salminus > Salminus brasiliensis. The sequence continues at coordinate 43,047,121 of NC_132881.1, forward strand.
TTGAGCTGGCTGAATCTGACTGACTGTATACACCACATGAGAAGGAAGGAGGCAGTAAGGCCTGCCTGACTCCGTCTCTATGATTTCTTGCTTAGTCATGAGAAAAAGTTGAAATTAACCCCAGACTAACATCATCCAGATGTTCCTGCACTGATAAAATGGTGCAGAACACGACACACAATCTGTTTTGGGTTACCATATGGGCAGGACTGCTGTGCACTATATTTACGTAATGTATAAACGGTCATTTTTCCAGACTTCTGCATAATTTAAACGCCCTTCAGAGCGGGATGGATTTGGATTGAAATGCTCTGCTCTTGAGAAGTGTACCAAGTCACATTTGTTCACAGTGGTGGTGAATGGAACCCTGGGCGTCTGAAGCTTATGATGCCTCTAAAAGCCACATCACAGAAAATTACCACATTACCAAACTCTGGACGCCTGAGACATGGTCTGGTCTGAAATGTCAATTCTGAACTCTATCCGTTGTGGAGAGGTACACAGAAGGTGCTGTAATCCTAGGCCATGCTGCCTGCCATCAGCAGCCGGAGCCAGAGAGAGCACAATAGGCCTTGCTCTATCGGGGTGGGTAGATGGCTTTGTCTCGCTCCCCACATCATTTCAGTGTGATGCTAGCTGTCTGCTAGCTAATACATCAGAGCTCAGTACCCGGCCCTTTCTTCCAAGTGCGCTGGTTGCCCGGTGACGCTTGACGGTGACGTGATAGGGGGCGAGTACTAATGAGCGGGTTTTCTAATCGGCTATTTAAAGAACAAAATAAATAAATGAATGGCTTTTTCAGGTTTTCCACTACAAGTATTGTTTTGTAATGTAGACACAGCGCCCCCTGGTTACAAAACACCACTACAATCCAAACCCAATCTGAACGGCTGTATTTACATCTCAACCTTTTTTTTTTTTTTTATGCCAGTAAATCAGGTTGGTGTCTTCAATTGGTATTTCTCCCAAGCTTGTCCACTCTAGGAAGGACACTGTCCAGAACAAGCCTATAACTCAGACAGTGTATAATAGTTCAAGCAAAGCTGGTTCATCTCATAGCGTCTTCATTTTTCCATTCAGCAAAAACTGTGAAAACCTGTGTGAAACAGAAGCAGGGACAACTACAAAAGCTGTAACCGCAACTGCAAAACGATCATGTTAACAAGGTGCTGTGGTTTTCGAAAAGGCCCTCGCTTGCAGAAACAGAGCTCGTGAACATGGCTGTGTCAGCAGATGGGGACGACCGTCTAAATAACACTGTCTTCGAAGATGGCAGATAAAGTTACAAACATGTCGACTGGGGAAAGCGGCTAAATATAACAGTTATATAAACCAAAATTATTGCTGGTTTGGAATTTTTATTCAAAAAATTTAAAATCTCAATGTCTACAATACAATACGTGTAGTGGAAACCTGAAAATGACTTATTTTATGGTATATTATGACTTACTTTATTCTAAAAGAATGATAAACTGCACCACAGCACTGAAATTTTACATAGTCTTTTCATGATTATATTTAGTTTTTTTTTTCTTTTCATTTTAACTTGATTATGTAGCTTTTTGATGCATATTTACAGAAATGAAACTGGTGACTGTCCAAGTCCAGTGTTTGTTAGCAACATTAGCCTAGCATCTCCAGTTCTAAACTGAAAAAGCATCAATCTGATGTCCAACCTGTTGTGGCCGATTATCTACATTTGGCTTAAGTGATCAATCAGAAAAAAATATTTATTATTATTTTTTTGTGTGTGGACAAAAGCTTTGGATTACTAAAAGTACTTTAGCGTTCAGGCATTTTGCAGTGGTGTCTGAAACCTAGTGCCAAATTGTCATGTCCTGCTGCAGCGTCAGCCCCCCATCCAGGCACTAGACCACCTGAGAAGTAGGGATGATGTTGGAATCGTCTGGCTACAATATGATGATATTTTATCGTATGGTGATACATTTTGTTATCGTGATAACAATATGCTTATCTAGGAGTCTGTTAGTGCTTAATAAACACTGATCAGCTGCAGGTTTCATTACCAACAGTGTAATTAGACTGGGTTAATTAGATGAAGAGCAGCAGATGTTGAGTATAAATCACATCTGTCGCTACTGATGTTTTTAGTCTGTGATTACATTAAATATTAAATATCGTGATATAGTATTTTTACCATATCGCCCAGCCCTACACTAAATTCAGATTCTGAACTACTGCAGGTCCCTTTTCTTGCCACCAAAACAGCTCTAACCCGCCGAGACATGAGATGTGTTCAGAACTGTGCCCTATTCACTGTCCCCTACATGTGAAAATCCAGATCACTACATAGGGCACTATTATAGGGAACGGCTTCGGACATATTGTGATGTGCGCGAGCTCACTGCTGTGCGACAGCAGACTGCGTCACATAAACAGTCTGAACATCAGCCTTCCTCAGAAAAGCTACTCGCAAATCTTCAAACCAAACAACGCAATGAATTATGGGTATTCCACGTCTGTTCAGTGTACGGTGTTTTTATACACTGTATATCACGGGGCACTGGGGGACTGTTATAGTGCACTGAAAATTTGGCACTAGGTTTCAGACACCACTGCAAAATGCCTGAACGCCAAAATACTTTTAGTAATCCAAAGCTTTTGTCCACACACAAAAAAATTATAATAAATACATTTTCTGATTGATCACTTAAGCCAGATGTAAATAATCAGCCACAACAGGTTGGACATTCAGTTAACAAACACTGGGCTTGGACAGTCACCAGTTTCATTTCTGTAAATACTTGTTTGGGTTTTTACTTATTTGCTTCAAAAATGCATCAAAAAGCTACATAATCAAGTTAAAATGGAAAAAAATATATAATAATAAATAGACATTATGTAAAAAGTCAGCGTTGTGGGGCAGTTTATCGTTCTTTTAGAATAAAGTAAGTCATAATATACCACAAAAAGTCATTTTCTTTTTTTTTATATAATTGTTTTATATAATTTTTTGAATATAAAAAATTATAAAATCATAAATAGACATTATGTAAAATTTCAGCGCTGAGGTGCAGTTTATTGTTGTTCTCATAGACTAATTTAAGTCATACCAGGTTCTGATCCACATTGATTTGTCTGGATGCATTCTGAGAGGATTCGAGAGACAGTTTTGGGTGTTTAGTGCAAAGTAGTGCACTACATAGTGAATAGGGCACAAAGCTATGAACTCCACAAGACCTCTGAAGGTGTTTCTTTGGTATCTGATACCAAGAAGTTAATAGCAGATCCTTTAAGTCCTGTAAGTTGTGAGGTGGAACCTCCATAAGCATCAATGAGACTTGGGAAACCATGACCCTGCCGCCGGTTTATCGGTTATCCTTTCTCTGAGCACTTTTGGTAGGTATTGGCCACTGCATACCAGGAACACCTCAAAAGACCTGCCTGATGTTTTGGAGGAGATGTTCTGTCCCAGACGTCTAGCCATCACAGTTTGGTCATTTTAAAATGGCTCAGATTCTACTGTTTAACTGATCATCTTTAAGATCGGACTGATCACTTGCTCACCTGCGTCAGACCAGCTGCCACCTACCAGTCTGACCAGCAGGCCCCCCAACCCACCACCCACCCAGACCAGCGGCACACCCTCCTACCACCGCTACCTGTTTAATGACCATGTTAAAACCTAAATGGACTCGTAACTATCTACCACTATTAACTACCTACACCATGATTAATATATTATGATGATGATGATCAGAGCAGTTCAACAGTATAGATGATTAGGTAACTTTTATCAATCAATAAATAGTTCTGATAAGAGGAGGACGGGTCGTGTCGGGTCCCCCTTGTGAGTCTTGGTTCCTCCCAAGGTTTCTTCCTCCAGCTCTGAGGGAGTTTCTCCTTGCCACTGTTGTCGTTGGCTGCTCACTGGGGGTCTTGGATCCTTCATGTCTTCTTACATTATTTCTTTCTGTCTCTGTCTTTTACTAATTTCTAATTGTACATAAAGCTGCTTTGTGATGACAACAGTTGTAAAAGTTGCTATACAAATAAATCTGACTTGACTTGCTGCCTAATAAGTAGATCCCACCCCTTGACAGATGAAGCCACTGTAGATGCAGATAATCAATGCAATTCAAAGTTGCCTTCTCTGTTGTATCAGATTGGATTGAACTCGAATTAGGAATGAACTCATTTGGAGGTTTAAGGAGACAAATTAAATGTGCTTATCCATTCAGAAGGCCAACACAAATCCTGAACCCCAAAAACAGGTAGTGAACACGCCCGAGCTTAAAAGCCTCGTCCTGACGCCTCAGGATCATTCAGAGTTCCTTAAGGGTAAAGACAAGGTCACATAAGGACTTTCCAGTCTACCCCCTCAATCACTTACACAACGCAACCATTCAATCTTCTGAAGGTAGCCATGTTGTAACTGCTGGCCGCCACGAAACAATAACAACACGCCACAGAGTAAAAACAGGCCTGGCTTCAGATCCTGGCCTCAGCGACGTCCTGGTGAATGTGGTTATGTCAGAGCAAAGCCAAGTTAAGCTTGGCTCCTCGCATTAAAGCCAAACATGCCACCAAAAAAAGGTCCTGGGTTTATCCCTACACAGGCAGTATGCTCAGATCCAGACTGAACGTCGCCCTGCAGGGTTCAGCTGCTAATCAGAGTTAATTAAGCACAGTCTAATTCCTTCCACTCAATAAAGCAACAGACTCATTTAGGTAGAATGAGAAACTGCTCTGGAAACCTGAGCGCACACTACATGACATTATCCCGGCTTTACTGCTGCCGGACAGATTTCAGAATGGCAGTGAACTCATTAGGACAGTGTTGCCTGTTTTTATAAGGCCGGTGGGGGTCCAGGCTTTTGTCCACACCCCTGACGACAAAAAACAAAAACAAAATATATATATTATATATATATAAAAAACAACACAGCTGACTCGACCGGTCAAGCAATACCATTTATTAGTCAAGACTTTAAAGGAACAGTTCAGCAAAGGTCTAATTTACCTGACTGATCACTTGACCTAGAAGCAGGTAATCAGCCATGACATGCAGGACATCAGCTGTATGCTTCTTTAGTTTAGAACTGGAGATGCTAGGCTAATGTTGCTAACAAACACTGGACTTAGAGTGTCACCAATTTCTGTAAATACATGAGCAATTAGTTTTTTTATTTGCTGCTAAATCGAGTTAAAAAAACAGGACAAATAGACTATATGTAAAAAAATATGTAAAACTTGCTGCAGTTTATTGTTGATCCTATAAACTAAATAAAGTCACATCATGTTCTGAACCAGAGCAAAGAAATGTAACATCAGGATGCTTTTTGAGACGGGTTTGAGAGACAGTTCTGTTTTTAAAGAAATGAGATTGGTGACTTTCTAACTCCAGTGTTTGTTAGCAATGTTAATAAACATACTAAAAGACTTGCCTCACCCTGGACATTATCAGTGTGACCTATCAGAGAACTAAACTCCGCAAAATCGCACAAAAACACTGGGCTCATTTTACTGTGACAGTATTTAATTTCATTTTTATATTTTAAATATCTGTTTTTGTATAGACTGTGCAATATAATCAGGGCAATATCGTTCTTTAAATAACTCAGAGCATGTGCAATACCTCAGAGCTACTTTACCAGTATTTTCTGTAATAAAATCAGTCTTATTCTTTACATTTGTAAAATATAATTTGTGTAGAGTATAGAACACTTTCTTATAATTTTACTTTTTGTTTATATGGACATAATTTTTTAACCTTTAAAAACTATATATTTTATACATTTATATATATATATATATACATATATATATATATATATATATATATATATATATATATATATATATATTACTTATCTTTTTATTTATTTTTTGTATTATATATTATAGAACACTTTCTTATACTTTTACTTTTTGTTTATATGGACAATTTTTTAACCTTTAAAAACTATATATTTTTTATATATATATATATATTAATTTAATATATTATTTAAATATTATATATATATTTAAAACTAAAGAAGCAAACTTTAGATATCAAACATGCTTTTACTGATCGTCTGCATCTGGGGTCAGTGATCAGTTATGTTCATTAGATTTTTTGCCAACTGTTCCTTTAATGAGTTGAATTAGTAGTGCAAATGGCTAAATGCAATAAAACAAAATGTTCCCACAATCCTTTGCAGATACACTGAGCACAGATATGATGCAATCCCACTTGTCTTCTGTGATACAGATAGCAATACCACAATCTTGAGTATTGACTGATACTGATAAAAACTCCCGAAATGTAAAATCCGCTGTTTTTAATGGACTTCAGATGAGCATGTAAAAGTACCCCACAATATCCTACAGAAAGAAACACATCTGTGAGTGTGAGAGGTGTCTAGACTAGTTACAGATTCCTTTCTGATTCATAATTCTTCTGATATCCCATCAAGCATCTTCTGCTGATAACAGTCTAATACCCATTCCCATCCTTCCCAACACGACATCCTCAACTGGGCACTATACCGACCATCTGCTGACCATCTGCTGACCATCACTTCAATCAAGAGTGGGTTATATTGCAAAAAAACGTAATGTCAAGACACTTTAAGGCATTTTCAGAGTCCCTATTTAGCATCTGTAACCAAAACTGGAACAGACACAACAACAGAGCCTAATTTAAAAAGCATCCTATAATTTACAGCCACACAGGATTAAACTAATCAAAATGGGAATTAAACAACTGGCAAAAATAAGGTAATGGAATCAGACAATGTCAGGACAGACTTCAGTCCAATCTGCTCTCTGTTACTGTGCGGTTTATAAAATTGTTATATTATACAGTTGTTGATAAATATTGATCTAAATTAATATAAGATTAATCTAGATTGGTCTTTTTCATATTCATGCAGTTTACTTTTAAAAATAAAGGTGCTAGAAAAAGGTTCATTGAGCTTTATCATGGAAGAACCACTTTAAGCAATAGCCTAATAATAATAATGTAGTATTATTTAATAAATAAAGTAATGTATTGTTATTCTTTTATTAATTATTATCAGTATAATAATAATAATAATAATAATAATAATAGTGATACTATAATGCATGAGTTGTTGTGGTTATAATAATAATAATAATAATAATAATATAATAATAACTTATTAATAATAATAATAACTTAATAATAAGTTATTATTTTATTAATTATTATCAGTATAATAATAATAATAATAATAATAATAGTGATACTATAATGCATGAGTTGTTGTGGTTATAATAATAATATAATAATAATAATAAGAAGAATAATAACTAATAATAATAATAACTATAATAATAATAATAATTATTATTATTATTATAGTATGTCAATACAGGAGTATAATTCAAAGTGCTTTATAAGAAATAAAGGAAATACAGAAACAAAAATAAATAAATGTAATAATTAAAAGTCCAACATTTTGATAAATTAACATAATTTAAAAGTAGATTAAAAATAGAAATAAAATGAGTTTAGAGTAAATAATAAATGAAATAATAGATGAGTCTCTTCTGTTTTTATACAAATGTGTGTGAGTGAAGAACCTTTTAAAGGTCTAAAGAACATCACATCATATAAATTTCCTAATTTAAAGGTTCTTCACACTCCTATTACACACAGGTTCTTCTATAGCATCACTCAAAGAACCATTTGTAGCACCTTTAATTTGAAGTGCATTGATAATACTGAGGATTATACTGAGGTATACTTTTTTTAACATGTTGATGATATTTCAGTTATATGTTAGAAGAGCTCTGAACTTCATAAACAAAAAACAAAAAAAGATATAAAAATATGTGTATATTGTTACAGCCCTGCTCTAAACACAGGTATATATTGATGTTATAGACTCACTGAAGCACAGAAACACCTGTAGGACTGCCTTAAAGGGTTAATTAACCACATATCCAATGTACACAATCCCCCAGGTATCTCTAAATGAACTTTTTTGGTGTTCTGTACTTTTACACTGGAGCTACTGAAGCTTTTGAAGCCATTATCTGTTCGGTGACACAGACGTCTATTACATTAGGCTCAAACTCCAGCTCAAAACTAAGGAAGCAAACTTCAGAGACCAAATATGACCATCAGACTTTGGACAGCAAACAAAAAGGAAGAAACTGAGCACATGTCATGTTGAGTGTGAAGGCCACCTTTAAAGGGTTGCCAGAAGCAGCACTAATCCCTACCTTGGTGAGGCATGGTAATCGTCTCGTTGGAGTTACTCGACCCCACGTTGAAGATGACAACAGCGGAGGCGTTGAGGCTCGCTGCGAGCCGGATCTTCTCCCTGTACGTGCAGTTCCCTCGGGCTATGAGCGCTATCCAGGGGCTGTGGTGGTCTCGGTTGATGGGGAACCTGGTGCTGCTGTCGCAGGCCTGCCTGTCGTGCCCAGCCGCGGGCAGCAGCACGGTGCCCCGGGCCTCCCGTTTAGGTGACTGCTCTCCGTACCGCCCGCATTCAGTCTTCTCCGTCCGCAGCTCCGAGGTCACCGGGTCCACGTACGTGATGTTGACGAAGGCCGTGTACCACTCTTCCTTCTCGGCCACGGTGAAGTCCAGGCACAGCAGGTGCACGAAGCAGAAGGACAGCAGCCACGTCGACAGAGCCAGGCTGCGGCACGCTTTCACCAGCGACACGGCCATGGTGCTCTAGCCGGCGACGGTCGACCGTTGCCCGGCTTGCCAAGTCAGCTTGCCCGCCCTGCTGCCTGGAGCGCGGTGGACGGAAAAGCTTCACTTCCAGCGACTGATTCACTGAACTGGCTTTGGAGTAAGCACCAGAACTACTCCTAACTTTAAACCAGTAAAGTAAGAAGAATCGCACTATCCTCAGCTGCTCATCACACTGCTCTCTCGACCCGCTGTGTTATTGTGGCTCAGCTGCTGGCGATGCGAATCGCTCGGCTCTTTTGAACCAAATCTTTTCAATGAATCAGTGGAACCGACTCACTGGTGCTTATTCTGGCATTCAGACGAGATTCATGTGCACCATATCTGTAATTTATATATATATAATATATTTTATATTACTTTTATATATATATTATATTATAAATTATTATATTATATAGATAATATCTTGAGGCCACAAAATAATATATTTAGCTCATGAGATAATATATTTGCATATCTTACCATACAGAAACAGCCTGTGTCCTAACAGGACTGCGAAGCCCCTAAGAGGACAAGGTGATTGTTTCAAGGTAATGT
>NC_132881.1:43061343-43141343 GCF_030463535.1 Salminus brasiliensis
CTGTCTCTACTGTCCAGGATAGTTTTTGGAGGAGCATTGCTGTGAGGATTTGATTGCCTTCTGCTGAGTGGGGCTTTATACCCCTCTTGCCCATGCCCTGGATTAGGCACGGTGTCAATGGGTTTGTCTGCTCTAGAGAGTCCTATTTTATTGGCTGGATTTGGGTGTCTGGTTCTAATCACTACTGCTGTGAGCAGTTCTGGCTTTCACATTAAAGCACTCTGACAGGCTCTGTTTATGTCTTAACTATTTAATTATGTAGAAAGGTTAGTTGGTGGGCAAACAGTTGATGGACTTCCTCTTAAAGAAGCAAGCAGGGAGACAGTACAGTGTGCAGAATTGACAGTGAGAGTAACGTGTATCCAGTAGGTGTGATGTTTTTACTGTTCTAACAGACCTGAGCTGTGTCCAGCTAGTTGAATGGACCTGCCTTTCATTTTTGCCTTTCTTGCTCTTGGCTGGTCTGGCAGTCAAGTGGATCCACACATTTAGCTCTGCCAGTGTACACCGTGAGGCTGTGGACTATAGATCAGACCCAATCAAGGCAGACAGCAGAGTCTAGACCTGCCCTGACTAAGTAGGTGCTTGCTTTCTCTTTCTGTCTAGTTGCTTATTTCATTGCTGAAGGATGCCGAAGAAGAAGACTGGTGCCCGCAAGAAGGCTGAAAGTCGGAAGGAGCGAGAGAAACAGAGCCGTGCCAGTAGAGAGCATGTTGATGTGGCCAAACACCCGTGCAATTCGTCCATGGTAAGAGTGCTTCACATGGTTTAATGGGCTAAATGTGCATAATTATGACTTGGGTATTTCTTTTAGGTATTTAGGTATTTTGATCTGTTAAGGTGTTATTAGTCCTAAACTAATATTGTTCTTACATGCGATACAGTTTATTTATTCATTCATTTATTTTTTACAGAACATTTTTGTTTGCATACTTTAAAAACAAATGCTTAAACCACCAGTCACAAATAGTTATTACCCTTAAAACTTTCTGTTTCCATGGTGGTGGACCAGAAGTTGAGTTTGCTGGTTAAACAACCAGCAGCTTGTTTAAAGGAAACCCTGAAGTGTAGAGACATGAACCTGAATGTGAAATTGCTGCAGAAGCTCTTTCTGTTTCTAAACGTTTTTTTTTTTTTTTTTTCCCAGTGATATGCTATTTGGCAAAGCTTAGCAAGATTATGCTTCCCTATCTGCATGTGTTTCTGCATTGTGGAAATTTTAATTTTTTTACAGCTCTGAAACTTTTCAAATGTGCAGTTCCTCAACCAGTAAACACTGTTCTTTCAAGCTTGTTATATATTATTTGGGATCCGAGATAAAAAAAAAGTAAAACCTATGAAAAGTGGCCAGTATTTAAGTCGGTTCGGTAGTATTGGTAGGTATTGGTACTCTTTATCGGCAGATACTTGAAAATCTGGTATCGTATTGGAAAGGAAAAAATGGTATTGGTGCATCTTTAATTATGTAATATAAATATATATATTCGACTGTTCATTGTGCATATTCATTTACAGAGAGTTTTGAATACTGTTCTAACAAATGCTTTTTGGTTGATGTTGACAGGACTGTGATAAGTGCGTCAGGTGAGCTATCTTCACATTCCATTACAGATTTTTGCAGAGCCTTTTTAACCCTGTATTTAATGTTACCTGTTTATTAGTTTATTAGTAAAACTACTAGAACTGAGGTTTAGTCTGAATCTGTAAACTGAATCAGAACCTCAGAACCTGTCCTGAATCAAGTTTTATGTTTACAACTGATGTGAGCCAAACTAAATTCAGCCTGATCTGATGCTGGCTATTTGGAAACAATTCATCTGAAACTGACCCAGGCAGAAAACCAAATGACATGGATATATTCACCCAACCTAAACAAAATTCTACCCAAAATCATCCCTGGATATACAGTATACTATTGTGAGCATGTCCTGGATATCGTCAGTGCTTAAAGAACACCGACCAACTGCACAGTTCATTTCATACCGAGCGTAATTAGCCCTGTTTAATTGGCTATAGTTTGGCTTGTCGGCCAGCCCTATTTAGAAATGGCTAATTTTGGCTTTGTTAAAAAAAACAGGACTTTAAATGTAAGCATTGCCAGACTTTCCACCCTGTGTTGTTCTCCCACTGTTCTGTGCTGGTATGGCTAAATTTTAGCTGTTAACAGTTTAATCTTGATTTCTGTGTTCTGAGTTTGGCTGTACTTAGGCTGACTGTTGTTTTTTTTACTCAACTAATTTGTCATTTTCATATTATCAACTGTTTTAAAATAAGGAAAGTAGGGTAGTAGGGATGTCCCAATCCAATCTAGACATTATTAATGGATCGGGTAGCCGTACTTCCCTTTAGGGCTTTGCAATATGGTAAAAATACTATATCACGATTTCTAAACACTTTTTTTTCATGATACACAATATTTTTCATGAGAAATGTAATCACAGACTAAAAACATCAGTAGCAACAGATTCTTAAACACTGCTATTCAGATACTCAGTTGCTCTTTTTCTAATTAAACCGGTCTAATTACACTGTTAGTAATGAAACCTGCAGCTGATCACTGTTTATTATATCCATAAGTTTAGAAGAGAATATTGTGATACAATAAAATATCTTCATGTTGCCCAGCTCTACTTACGTTCTTTAGTTTTTTTTTGTAGCAGCACTTCATCTGGTATTCATTAGGCGCCATTAACAGACATGATTCTCAGCTGCTGCTGTAAGGTCCTTATTATATTTTCTTCTCCCTGCTTTACTTTCCTCCTTATTATAGTCTCATTAGGGCATTTAGTACTAGGTTAAACTTGATCGGGACATCCCTAGAAAGTAGGGTCCTCCTAATGATGACTGTTGGCCAATACTGATTAGATATAATCTTTGTATTTATGCAAATAATACAGGCCCGCAGCTTAGGCAAGACGTCCTGATGATAAATTCTAGTAAACACCAGTTTATTAGACACAAAAAAAGCAGGTTTCTTTTCTAGTCTAGTAAGAAGAATGCTTTGCTTACCACCAAGCCCATTCCAGTGCTGTGAACTCCAGAATGTTTCACAACACAGTCAGAGGAATTTGTATAATTACATTATTGGCCAACAGTCAGCATTAAGGGTACTTGGATCAGATCAGGGTGCAAGTAAACTTGATTGGGACATCCCTTGAAAGTAGGAAGGAACACTGCAGTAAGGAGGAAAGTAAAGCAGGGGGAAGGCAGGGTTTATATGTTTGATGTTGGAGACATGTTTTGGAAGTGATGTGAGCAGTCAGGCTCTAATGACTGACAGGTCTGCAGGTGCTGTGGAAGACACTGTTGCCAACTGTGTGCATATTTGATATGTTTTACTATGTTTTATTTTCTAGGCGACAGAAAAACAGAGCGTTCTGCTACTTCTGCTCTTCAGTGCAGAAACTTCCTATGTGCGCCCAGTGTGGTAAGTTATAGACCATTTATGAGCATCCTCCTCTTATCAGTATGTTCAGAAAGAGCTCAGTCTTGCAGCTCCTTGTCTTTGATTAGATAAGATATTGAATCACAAAGCAGATAAAAAAAAAAACAGCACCTAATAACAGACTGGGTAAACAGAAGCCGGTTCTGCTTAAAGAATAATGACTGCTAATGTTTGTGAATAGGCAGCCATTTTGTTCAGCTTTAACAGTGAAGCAATATTTGAAGCTACTATTGAACCTTTTTTTTTTAGGACCGATCATGTTGTAATGGGCTTGCTCTCTGTTTGTGTTCTAAGGTAAAACAAAGTGCATGAAGTCCTCTGACTGTGTTGTGAAACATCCTGGAGTTCACAGCACTGGAATGGGCATGGTGGTAAGCAAAGCATTCTCCTTACTAGAGTAGGCTGCACTTATCCTCGTACCCTTTTCTTATCCTTATTGTAATATACAAGCCAGTGATGCATACAACTCATACTATACATGAAACGGCACTGATATCTTGCGTTTGCAAAAAAACAGACGCTTACCCAAATTAAAAGTTAAAACATCGTAAATGTCTTAAATGTTTATTAGACTCTTTTGGTCAAAGTTTTCAGACTTTCACAATGGCCACCAGCATATGTAAACCCATGGGTAACCATATCTTAGTATGCAGTTGTCTAATTGGCTTATAATTCCAACAATTGTGTTATCACAAGAATGTTTCTTTAAGATATCAAGTAAGGCAATACACTATATATTATTATTATTATTATTTTAATAAGAAAGTAATTTCAGCTGAGATGGTAGTGAGCTTAATGGGTATGTTTTATCTTCAGAAATCATTCAAGAATTCATATTCTTTCATAATTTGTAAAGAAAAACACAAATAGCAGTCAGTATTTTAAAAGTTCTTATATTTTCATAACTTTATGATTGTTTATGATAACAAACGGAGAAAGACTGAAGAAAATATTTGCAGAATATTTGAGATTCTTCCTTTTTTTGCATTATAAATCGCATTAAAGTACCTTGGGCCTCATTCACCAATATCTTCCGAAGAACTTTCTTAAAGTCAGATTCATGGTGGTTTTAAACTGCAGAATTGTTCACAGCTCTGCTCTTCTATTAATGGACCCCATTGTCCAGGTAAACTGAACAAATCCCTCCCAAAAAATAAAAATAAAACATGCTGTATGTCTGAATCTTCGTGAACCCTGCATAAGTGGATTTTAGGAACGGTTGGTGAATGAGACCCGATCTTATAAACCTCTTGTTCAGTGTTTGTTCATCCTAAGATTCCTAGGAAGTGTGTTTTCTGAGGACAGCTGTTGTAAATCTAGGCCTAAAGCCTTATAAATCTATTACTGAGCTGAGAAACAGACTGCTGCAGCCGTCCTGGGACTCATCATTGAGCATGTTGTTTGTGACCACTAGGGGGCGATATGTGACTTTTGTGAAGCCTGGGTGTGCCATGGGAGGAAGTGTCTGAGTACACACGCCTGCTCCTGTCCCCTCTCTGACGCAGACTGCATCGAGTGTGACCGTAGTGTTTGGGAGCATGGTAACAAGCAAAGCAAACTCTGCCATTTGTTTCTACCGAGCATTCAGTCACACTTAGATTTCCAGTTAATTTCAAGTGCAAATGCATTGGACTGTTCACTGTTTAGTCACATGGCTTCTTTTACAGTGGTTTGTTCTAATCTAATAAGTGTTCTTGGATGCAGGAGGGCGTATTTTCCGCTGTTCTTTCTGTCACAATTTCCTTTGTGAGGATGACCAGTTTGAGCACCAGGCCAGCTGTCAGGTCTTAGAGGCAGAGACCTTTAAATGTGAGTCTGTAGACTAGATAAATATGCATAAATGTCTCTGTTTGCTGTCTTTTGCTGTCTGGACCTTTCTCTCAAATTCTGTTTTTCACTTTTAGGCGTGTCATGTAACCGACTGGGGCAGCACTCTTGTTTGCGATGCAAGGTGAGGCCCTTGTTTGCTCTACTGTATGTGTTCCCTTTTTAGCAGAGCAGTGCTCTGCAGCGTCATGTACAGTATAAAGCCATGCATTGCATTCCATTATTGTTGGAGTGCTTCTGTGATCATATGCACCAAACAGCCATAACATTAGTACCGGTAAAGTGCAGTTTTTGAACAGTCAGTTCTTGAAGGTGATGTCTTAAAAGCAGGAAAAATAAGCATGCATAAGAATCTGAGCCACTCTGAGACAAGAACCAAACAATGATGACCAGACGACTGGGTCGTAACATGTCCAGAACATCAGGCAGGTCCTGTAGGGTGTTCCCAATATGCAGTGGTCAGTACCTACCAAAAGTACCTGCTCCAGAAAAGGGCAACCGGTGAATTGTTGACCGGGTCAAGGGCCCTCAAGGCTCATGTAGGTCCCACCTCACAGCGTACAGGACTTAAAGGTCTTGTGGAGTCCATGCCTTGAATGGTCAGATCTGTTGTCTCTGCGCAAGGGAGACCTACTCAGTGTTAGGCAGGTGCTGCTAATGTTATGGCTGCTCGGTGTACAATATATGATTTAGCATACATGTATGCATTGCACTTTAGTCTTTTATAGGGCTGCTGGTATGATGCTGTATATACTGCATATTATTTTTCTAGGCCCGTGTCTGTGAAGATGTACAGTATATACGGAATATATTATTTATAGTAAATGAACGCATTACAACTTTGCCTTTGTAGACCTGCTTCTATGAGGGTATACCGTATATATTATATACAGTATATGCATGCATTGCACTTAACTTGGTAGGTCGGCTTCTTTGATGTACAGTATATATTTGTACAATGCATATTAAATAATGCCTGCATGCATTACTCTTTCATGTTGGTAGGCCAGCTTCTGGGATGTACAGTATATAAAGAATATGTAGTACACTTATGCATTGCCCCTTCACATTGGTTGGCCTTTTTGTGTGTGTGTGTGTGTGTGTGTGTGTGTGTGTGCGCGCACACAATACATGTATGCACTGCACCTCCATCTTTGTACTTTTCTTGGTAGGCCTGCTTCTGTGATGACCACGCTAGAAGCAAAGTCTTTAAGCAGGAGAAAGGCAAGGCGCCTCCATGTCCCAAGTGTGGGCACCAGACGCAGGAGACTAAGGACCTCAGCATGTCCAGTGAGTTTTTTATAGTCTGTGATACTTGGTTGACTTTCATTCCTGACCACAGATTTTTGTTTTTAGCAAGAAACTAAATGTCCCTCCACCAGAAACCGTATTTTGATTTACTGTAAAATCGCAGCTCTCTGAAAAGAATTGCGGGCAGTAAGCTGATTGAAACACAACACAACAGACCACAGATTCCTGACCGTGGAGGACCTCTAGCTGTGCACATTTTTGTGTTTTTCTGCACTGCCACTTCAGCTCAGGATCAGCTTGATGTTTATCTGATTGGTGGCATCAGATGTGTTGGGAGCAGGGAAAACACTGAAATGTGCAGAGCCACAGGTACTCCAAGTGGGTCTTTCACAAGGCACTGTTTATGTTTTTTGTGGCATTTGGCTGGCACTGCTATACAGAATGATATTTACATTTAAATACATCTATGTTTGAAAGGTAGGGGTAATATAACTATATTGGATAGAAATGCAGTTTTCTTGTGAGGAGAAAGTCTGGACCCCCTACATTTAGTACTACTAAAATGGCTAAAATTAGAATAAGGTCCAGAACTTCAGCTGAACATGGTTGGAGAGGAATCTGGAGGAGTCGGTCTTATTTAAACCTCATTTAGTCTGGTTTGCCCTTGATTGTTAGAGGTGGGGGTTAAGATCACCATGGCGAGATCCAAAAAGCTCTCAGAAGTCCTTCAGAAAGTAGATTATAGATGCAGAGAAGTCCGAGAAGGGTTTTTGAAAAGAGCCAACGTGACCAGGTCAGGCCGTCCTAGCAAATTCAGCTCAAGATTAAGATTAGACCACAAGATGCATAGAGAAGTCTTTAGCAAACCTTAAATGTCATCACTGGACCTACAGGTAAATGTTGACACAAGTAATGTGTATCTTATATCTGTGTGTGTCTGTGTATATACATACATTTTATATATATATATATATATATATATATATATATATATATATATATATATATATATATATATATATATATATATATATATATATATATATATAATCATAATCTCAGGGTAAGTATTATTTTTTTTGATAGCAAGGGTTTTCTCCCTGCACACCTCTCATGAGAGTCTCTTTCTGGTGGTAGTTGCTGTACATTGGCATCAACTGTGACGAGATGTTTACTGTTACCGCTGCTCTCTGTTTGCTTCTCTCTGCAGCTCGCACTCACAAGTTCGGTCGGCAGAGTGGGGCTGATGACGACAGTTACGGTTACGGCGCGTCGGGATATGATTCCTACTGGAAAAGTGTTGCTGCTGGAGGAGGGGGAGACCAAGATGAAGAAGACGATTACTATGAGTCTGACGATGATGACGATGACGACGATGATGAAGAGGAGGACGAGGAGGAGGAGGAGGAAGATGAGGAGGATGAACCTGAGGTGGCAGATAAACTTCAAAATCTGAGTGTTGGTGCAGGTGCAGCAAGCGGGAAGTGAAGTAGTCCAGTGCAGTAGTGCTGAATAACTATTAAAGGCTGCAAATCTGATAGAAAAACCAGTTGTATTTTTAAACCTCGCAGATCGTAATGCTTGTTTGGTTTGGCTTTGCTATATTTGTCCAAACCTTCCCCTCCCCATAAAAGCAGAGTGTTGAAAACCTTGAGTGTCTCTCTATTGATTGCCAGGACCGAGCTACAACAAGCATAATAGGCACTGCTTGATCAAGTCTTGGAAGCTTGCACACAGACTTCGCAGACCAACAAACAGAAGATATCATCTGTGTAGCTCTACGACTACTTTGGGCCCAGTTTCCCAAAAGCATCCCAGTGTCAAGAGCTTAAATGGTGGAGAAAGTGTTTTGCGTGATGCTCACTCAGCCATTTAAGAATCATCTGTATGCTAAGATGCTTCAGGAATGCCAGTCCTGAGGGGTATTTGACAAAGGTGGGTTTCTTCAGTGAGCCAGATAGCATTATCCTAATGTTAAGGGGTGTTCAGTAGAATTGCCTCTCGCTTCTTCTCTCAAACCCTGCAGTGTCTTTTCTGGTTAAAGATATTCTGTAAAGTGTGGTCTGTTGTTTTATACATATCATTTTGGTCAGTTCAGTTATGAAGTGGATTTATGACATGAGTAAATTTTCGGAGAAGGACCACCCTTGGCCCTCAAGCTATTTATAAACCCTTGCTTCTCAGTTTAACTGAGAACAAATGCCCTCTACCCCGCCTTCACTCACCACACAAAACTGTCTAGCAAATATGTATACATGTACACTGTTTGCTTAGGAAATAGCTAGTTTGTATAGATTTGGATCCAAAGATACCTCAAAGCCTAGATACTACCAAACACAAATGTCAACATGGAGAGTTTTATATACACAGTGGCTTGAAAAAGTATTCATACCATTCCACATTTTATCAACCACCAATTTAAATGTATTTTATTGAGATTTTAAGTAATAAGCGTAGAAGTGGAATGAAAATGATGCACTGTTTTCAAACTTTTAATCAAATAAAAATCTGAAAAGTGTGATGTACAAAAGTATTCAGCCACTGAATACACAGATACACAGATAACCCTAAATAAAGGCCAGTGCAGTCATTTGCCTTCAGAAGTCACTTGATTAGTTAATAAAGTCCAGCTGTGTGTAATTTATTCTCTGTGTAATTACACCACTTCTGTGAACGCCTCAGTGGTTTGTTAGAGAACACTAGTAAACAAACAGCATCAGGAAGACCAAGGAACTCTCGGTCAAGGTTGTGGAGAAGTTTATTCAAGCCTCCCAGTGTTTAGCGTGATGCTCACTCAGCCATTTAAGAATCATCTGTATGCTAAGATGCTTCAGGAATGCCAGTCCTGAGGGGTTAGCCAGGGGTTAGTCAGTTAGCCAGATAGCATTATTCTAATTTTAAGGGGTGTTCAGTAGAATTGCCTCTCGCTTCTTCTCTCAAACCCTGCAGTGTCTTTTCTGGTTAAAGATATTCTGTAAAGTGTGGTCTGTTGTTTTATACATATCATTTTGGTCAGTTCAGTTATGAAGTGGATTTATGACATGAGTACATTTTCAGAGAAGGACCACGTCTGGCCCTCAAGCTATTTATAAACCCTTGTTTCTCAGTTTAACTGAGAACAAGGTTGTGGAGAAGTTTATCCAAGCCTCCCAGTGTTTAGCGTGATGCTCACTCAGCCATTTAAGAATCATCTGTATGCTAAGATGCTTCAGGAATGCCAGTCCTGAGGGGTTAGCCAGGGGTTAGTCAGTTAGCCAGATAGCATTATTCTAATTTTAAGGGGTGTTCAGTAGAATTGCCTCTCGCTTCTTCTCTCAAACCCTGCAGTGTCTTTTCTGGTTAAAGATATTCCGTAAAGTGTGGTCTGTTGTTTTATACATATCATTTTGGTCAGTTCAGTTATGAAGTGGATTTATGACGAGTAAATTTTCAGAGAAGGACCACGTCTGGCCCTCAAGCTATTTAGAAACCCTTGCTTCTCAGTTTAACTGAGAACAAGGTTGTGGAGAAGTTTATCCAAAAAGTCCACACAAACTGACAGATCAAGCAAGGAGAGCACTGGTCAGAGAAGCAGCCAAGAGGCCCATGGTCACTCTGGAGAAGCTGCAGAAATCCACAGCTCAGGAGGGAGAATTTGCACTCCACAAACCTGGTCTTTATGGAAGAGTGGCAAGAAGAAAACCATTGTTGAAAGAAAGACATAAAAAGTGTTGTTTGCAGTTTGCCACACGCCATGTAGGGGACACAGCAAACATGTGGAAGAAGCTGCCGTGGTCAGATAAGACCAAAGTTGAACTTTTTGGCCTAAATGCAAAGCGCTATGTGTGGTGAAAAAGTGACACTGCTCATCAGCCTGAACACACCATCTCCACTGTGAAACATGGTGGTGGAAGCATCATGCTGTGGGGATGCTTTTCTTCAGCAGGGACAGGGAAGCTGGTCAGAGTTGATGGGAAGATGGATGGAGCTAAATACAGGGCAATCCTGGAAGAAAACCTGTTGGAAGCTGCAAAAGAGTTGAGACTGAGACAAAGATTCGCCTTCCAGCAAGACAATGACCCTAAACGTACAGCCAGATCTATCTGTTTTGCAAAGAAGAAGGGGCAAAACTCTCAGTCTCAGTCAGTAGAGACATACCCCAAAAGAGTTGCAGCTGTAATTGCAGCCAAAGGCGGCTCTACAAAGTACTAATAATAATGCACGTCATACTTTTCAGATGTTTATTTGATTAAAATAAATTGAAACAATGTATCATTTTTATTCAACTTTACAGTTATGTGATATTTTGTGTTGGTCTATCACTTAAAATCTTAAAACAGGTCGACAAATTCATGTCCTGGCTAGAGAGAACCCTTGGGTGTACCCTTACCTAACCTAATCCAAAGGAACATCAAATGGATGACCTTTCATTCATTTTATTAAAACCAAAGGTATCTATGATTGGTTATAAAAACTTCTAACTACTAAAGAGTGTGCATATTAAATATCATATATCCCTCTAGTTTAAGTAATACATTCATTTAATATCTGTTAAACATTCATTTGTAAATAAGTTGATTTGCAGAAGATGAGTGGATGGGTGTGATTGCCTTTAATCACCCTTTCAAAATATACAAGTCTGCTTAAATTACAGTGGACAAATATTTTAACAGTTTTAATATCCAGATGCTCTGAATATTAAATGTTTTTTTTCCCCTAAATGTAAAGATACATTACATAATCTCATGTAAAGATGCAGTACTTGTTTTATATTTTGTTGAATTGTTAAAGATGAGTTGAATCAATATGCAGTAATATCATACTAATGTAGAATTCAGAATGGTAATCTATTATATTTGTGACAGTTGTTAGAGGTGTAAATATGTTATTTTCATTCAACATGTCACCATATTGCCTCTCGGTTTAATTAAGAAATTTATGTATTTTTTTCTTAGTATTTGTGTCTATTTACAGCAGTGGAGAAAGCTGATGTTTTAGATAAAGCAAAGTATCCTTTGTTTTCATTTTAGTATATTTTATGTTTCTCAGTTCTTTAGAATCACATTTTTTTTACATTGTGTCAAAAAAAAAACTTTTACATTGACCTCCACTGACCATTTAGACAGTGTTTATTTATTTATTTATTTATTATTATTAACTTTCTGGAGATGCAGATTTTTTTTGTGTGTGATATTGTCAGTTCAGTGGTTTAGTCGGTTGAATTAACACGCAGTAATATCGTATCGGTATCGATGCGGAATCGTATCGCACCGACCTGCGCTACGTGCTTTGTGGTGCGCTGTTTGCGCAACTGCTGTGGGAAGTAGCACTGGAGAGAGAGAGAGAGAGAGAGCGAGCGAGAGAGAGAGAGAGAGAGAGAGAGAGAGAGAGAGCGAGCGAGAGAGAGAGAGAGAGAGAGAGAGTGAGTGGGAGTGGGAGTGAGAGAGTGAGAGAGAGTGAGTGGGAGAGAGAGAGAGAGAGAGAGAAAGAGAGTGAGTGTGAGTGAGTGTGAATGGGAGACACAGAGAGAGAGAGTGTGTGAGTGTGAGAGAGAGAGAGAGAGAGAGAGAGAGTGTGAGTGAGTGGGAGAGAGAGAGAGAGAGAGAGTGAGTGTGAGTGAGTGTGAATGGGAGAGAGAGAGAGAGAGAGAGAGAGAGAGTGTGAGTGTGTGTGAGTGAGTGTGAGTGGGAGAGAGAGAGAGAGAGAGAGAGTGTGTGTGAGTGTGAGAGAGAGAGAGAGAGAGAGAGAGAGTGAGTGTGAGTGAGTGTGAGTGGGAGAGAGAGAGAGAGAGAGAGTGTGTGAGTGTGAGTGAGTGTGAGTGAGTGTGAGTGGGAGAGAGAGAGAGAGAGAGCAGTAAAGTGAAAGCGTCCCTGCTGGACTCTCAGGGCGGAGTGTCACTCCTCACTGTTTACTCTGAGGGAATGAATTTGGTGAGGAGATGCCTTCATTCAGAAGTCAGACCTCATGGATTCCTTGAGAAGGCGTGATCTTCTTCACGTGGAAGCTGTGCCGGAGGCAGACCTCCTCTGTTTCATTACCTGACTTTTTTTTTTCATCCCGGACTTTGGCATGATGACAAAATGTGATCCGGAGCTGCGTTCGTGGTTACATGACCACCCAGTAATTTTGCGCCGATGACCATCCTGCTGCCCTTCTACTTAGTCTTGGTCTTGGGATTTTGGAGTAAGCCCAGAAAGCACAGATCAAAGGTAGGCGAGCGCTGAGGCGCGACTGCTGTTTACGCGTGGAGCGGTTTCTGCTGGAGGACTGAGCCATAAAAACGTTGACATGACCTGATGTGTTAATGGTGGAGCTTTAACATCTCCTGTGTTGTTCTATAATAGCTGCTAAACGAACCACCAAACTGGACCTTTTCCACTACTGTCTAGAACCACCCCTGCTGAGAGTGTAGCCTGCTCTGTAATGGAGCATTTCTGGGGAATTAGGGCCCTCCACCAAAGAGCCCATAGTTCTTCTCCCAGTTGAAACCAGCGAAACCATTGTGGTGTGTGCATCTGATTACTCTTTAAACTGGTGGCTGTGAAGGTTTTCAGTCATGCGTCCAAAGCCATGCTCGTAGTGTAGTACAATGGGAGTGGAGTGCCATGCTGAATACCAGCCTGAATAGTAGGTCATAGGAAGCACAAGCAGGTACCTCGCCATAAGCAGTGCGTTCATCAGTATAGCAGGTATAGTCAGTGGGGTTTGGACAGTGAGAGTGCAGTGTCAGGTAACAGTAGACCTACACTTTGACCCACGGTGTCCAGATTATAACGATAAGCCATTTATTACTGATTACTGATTAAAATCCATATTCCACTTTTGCGCTTTCTGTGCGCCTAGTCATCACCAAAGCCCACGCATAGATCTAATCGCTTTCTAATCCTGACGCAGATGTTTTTCCCTCTGTTTTATACTTTCGGTTTCGAAACTGCAGCCCTGCACCTACGTAATGTGTCAGGAACGCCAGCGTGTTGCTTTCCAGTCAGATATGGCTCTGGAGGGCACGTCCTTGCTGGGAGATCTGATCCAGGACATATGCAGCTTTAGCTTTTGGCTGGTTTCAGTCGTGGTCTCAAGCTGGTCAACCTGGGAAAAACACACCCAGTGCTGGTTAAGCAGAGGTTGATGGTTTAGCAGGACTATTAACATGAAGCTGGTTGTACTGGTTGAATAGTTCTGTCATGCTTGTGGATCAGCATGGTCTTAAAGGTAATGCTGTTAAACTATCTTTGTTTAATTGGTCATATTGGTTGAACAGTTGTGTCGGTCATTCTTGTAGACGAACATGGTCACGCTGGTCATGCTGGCCAACTGGTGTGGACATGCTGTTTATGGTTGTGGATCGCATGGTCATGATGGTCTTGCTGGTCTTGCTGGTTGACCAGCTTGGTCACGCTCGTCATGCCGGTCAACTAGTGTGGTCATTCTTGTAGATGAACATGGTCATGATGGACATGCTGGTTAACCAGCTTGGTCACGCTCGTCATGCCGGTCAACTAGTGTGGTCATTCTTGTAGATGAACATGGTCATGATGGTCATGCTGGTCAACTGGTGTGGACATGCTGTTTATGGTTGTGGATTGCATGGTCATGATGGTCTTGCTGGTTGACCAGCTTGGTCACGCTCGTCATGCCGGTCAACTAGTGTGGTCATTCTTGTAGATGAACATGGTCATAATGGTCATGCTGGTTGACCAGCTTGGTCATGCTCGTCATGCCGGTCAACTAGTGTGGTCATTCTTGTAGATGAACATGGTCATGATGATCATGCTGGTCATGCTGGTCAACTGGTGTGGACATGCTGTTTATGGTTGTGGATCAGCATGGTCATGATGGTCATGCTGGATGACCAGCTTGGCAATGCCGCTCAACTAGTGTGGTCATGCTGGTCATACTGATTGAACAGTCGTGTCATGCCGGTCATGCTTGTGGATCAGCATGGTCATGATGGTTGTGCTGGTTGACCATCTTGATAATTCTGGTCATGCCGATCAACTAGTGTAGTCATGATGGTCACCAGAGCCGGCCCAAGGCATACTCGAATTATGCGGCTGCTTAGGGCCCCAACGCCACCATGGGGCCGCCAAGAGAACCAAGATACCGTGATGAAAATGTATATATATTACAAAGCATTGAATAATAAGATGAAATGGTATTACAGAGGTACATTTATTTCTATAGTTGGCACACCAACACTAGGCTATTCAATTCCTGCTGTTGGCTGCTGCCACAGATAATGCTAATGATAGTGGGTACATTACACACACAGTGTAGCCAATGAAATGATGAAGCTGGTGGTATGGGAGTCCCCAAATGGAAATCTGCTTAGGGCCCCATAAGGCTTGGGCCAGCCCTGATGGTCACGCTGGTTGACCAGATAAACCATCAGACTCAAACAAAAGCATACCATATGCTGGCTAGAGCCAAGCTAGTTAACCAGCTTAACCAGCTTGACCAGCTCCAGCTGGCCAGGCTGTTTTTGTTTTTCTCAGCAGGGATGTTCCTCCGGACTCTGCTGGTTTCTAAAGTAGTGCTCTGCTCTCTTTCAGGGAACCGTGAGATGCGTGTCTCTCCACTGGTGCTTTGATAGTAACCTGGAGTACCATTTGAACACCGAGGTTTGGAATTCTTTCTTAATTCTGAGGTATACCACTCTCAAACAATAAGACATTGAATGTACTTGATGATGAACAGGGTAGGATACTGTATGTCAGGCTGAGAACATGTACTGTGCTTATTTTCTTGACTTGACTCAAAGAAGAGTAAAGGATCTAAAGATCTGACTGCGGGCTAGTCCTTTAGTAATAATGTGGGTTTTGTTGCCATGGTACCAGACATGTGCCGTATCACAGTGCTTGATAACAAGCAATACTTTTAAATAGACTCCTAATTATAAAGGTTCCTAATTGGACCCTGGCTGGGAGGATCTTTAGCTCAGGTTCTTTACACTCGCATGTCCTATTTTAAGACATGATTTTGGAAGAACTGTCCACTGAAATAAGGTTCAAAGGAAACCAAAAGCCAGAACCAAGGGGCAGGGCCTTTTCGGAAGATTTATTTTTTAAGAATATATCAAGAAAATACAGTGTTAACCCAGACCTGTCCCGATAATTACGCCATCGACTTATCATACAATTGCTGGAGATGGTCTCAGTCATTTTTCAATATTACCGAAATGTACACTGTACAGCGAAATGTGTCCTCCGCATTTAACACATCTGTGGTAGTGAACACACTCAAACACTAGTGAACTAGGGGCAGTGAGTACACACACACACACACACACACACAGAGCGGTGGGCAGCCAACTCCAGCGGCCGGGGGATAAGAGAGGGTAAAGGGCCTTGCTCAAGGGCCCAACAGTGGCAGCTTGCCGAGCCCGTAAACATTTTAATATTATATTTCAATTCTAAAATTAAATTTCAATTATTATATTACATTATATTTACCTGTACATGTATTTGTGTATGTATTTCTGGGACAATATTTTGTCAAAAAATAAAAATAGTTATGGTGACACGCCTATGTCAACTTATCGCTGAATTGGTATAAAAATAAAAATAAAAAATAACTGAAAGTATAACATTTATTAATTAATTGATTGAATTTTGATACCTTATTCAACACAAAACAGGGTGGAAACAAAAAGCTACAGCATGTCCTGATTTTACTGGGTGTATTTAGCAAGCATACCTCTGTGTATTTTTGTTTTGCTGTGCAGCTCGGAAGAACAGATAAAAATAGTCAGAGTAACAGGAGACGGCAAGAACATCACCATGAACCGTGGGAGTTGGGGCGGATCTGCTGTGCCAGCTAACATGTCTATGTATGGGTAGCCCAACTGGGAACCAAACCAAATTTTGTCCCCAGGTTCCACACTGGCGCCACACAGGCCCATCAGGGACAGTGTTGGGACCAGGAGAAGGCTAACACGTGCCTCCAAAAAACATTTGTACAAATCCTCTAAGAGCCCAATGCCCATGTGGAGCGTACTTAGTCTATGTTCCACCCACGTGAGCCCCACACAAGCATGGCTGGAGTATGATATACCATACATACCATACATAATATTAATATGAAGTGTGTCTGTAGGACCTTTTGTCCAAACCCAGACTCATCCATTAGACTGCCAGACACAGAAGCATGATAGGCTTCCACTGTTTATTAATACCACTCACAGCTGATGGAGGAAGATCTATGAGGGACGAAATTTCCCCAGTTGACTTGTTGTTGCAGCGGTGTCTCCTATTACATACAGAGCCACGCTGGAGTTCAGTGAGCTCTTTAGAACCCACACCCATTCTTTCACTAATGTAGGTAAAGACTGCATGGCTCAGGTGCTTGATTTTATACACCTGTGGCAATAGGACTGAATCGGACACCTGAATTCAGTGTTTAAGAGGCATGTCTCAATACTTTTGTCCATATTGTTTATGTATTGGGCTCTTTTTCCAAGACTGAAAATACATGGGTAATGTCACCACCTCTACTTCCTTCTAGTGTTTTGAACAGATGCTGTCAAATAATGAGGCCGGTAAATTGCGTGTCCAGTCCAGCTGATGAATATTCACTGGTGGAGTGGACTGTGACTAGTGGGCTTACAGGAATATTACATAAGTGCTTTGCTTAATTATAGAAAGTGCTTATCTTGGGAGAGTTAGGTCCAGTAACACATTTTTTGTGATGAAGCAGTCAAGTGATTGAAGTGTAGACCTTCAGCTTTTAATTTAAGAGGTTTAACAGAAATTACATCCATGTTTCTTTTATAGTGCCTCCATTTTCACAAGCTGAGAGGTAATTGGGCAAACTAACATGATTATAAAAAGTCTGGAACCCATGGGCATCACCATATGCTGAGTTTCCCTTAACACAGCTGCTTAAGTGTTTCTGCCTCTAATTTACTGCTCAGTTATGTTTGGGTCAAGGGATTGACTCTACAAGTTTAAGAACAGCCCATGTCATTGGCTTAAGTAGCTCTTAAGTGTCTTAAGTGAGCCGTATGCTCTTTGTAGCTATCCATCTGTAGTGTGAAGCACCATCATTTATCTTTTGCAAAATTCTACGTAACGTCTATCAGCAGTCACATTCTCGGTAAACACCAGTGACCCAATGGATCCATGCCAAAACAGTGGTTCCATTATGTTTGTCATTCCTTCTCCATACTTCATTACACCTGGAGGAGCTTTTATGACATTCCATTCTAAATCCATAGACATTAATATGGAGTACTATTAATTAATAATATTAATTACTTGTATTAATAATATTAATATAAGTAATTTTAATATGAGAAAGCTTTCTACAGGATTTTAAATGTGTCTGTAGGACTTTTTCCCATTTATCCAGAAAAACATTTGTGAGGTCAGACACTAAAGTTAGACGAGAGGGCCAGGCTTGCAATCGTAGTTCTAGTTCATTCCAAAGATGTTAGATGCTGTTGAGGTCAGAGCTCTGTTCGGGCTAGTCAGGTTCTTCCACACCAAACTCCCCCAACCATGTCTTTATAGCCCTTGCTTTGTGCACAGTCCTCAAATTGTTTCCACAAAGTTGGGAGCCTTAGTTGTCCAGAATGTCTTGGTTTGCTGAAGCAGGAACTGGAACAACCCTATAGCATTATCCCTCCTCCACCAAACTTTACAGCTGGCACAGTGCAGTCAGGCAGGTGACGTTCTCCTAGCATTTGCCAAACCCAGACTTGTCCATCAGACTGCCAGATAGAGAAGCATGATACACCACTCCATCTAATGTTTGCCTTTGTGCTTGGTGATGAAAGGCTTGAATGCCATTGCTCAGCCATTAAAACCCATGCTATGAAGCTCTTAGCGAATGGTTTTGTGCTGATGTTAATGCCAGAGGAGGTTTGACACAAGAGAGCATTGGAGACTTTCCATGTCATTGCCTTCAGAAGCTCTTAGGTTTCTTTTGCTTTATGTTCTTGGTCGTTATCCATCTGTAGTGTGGAGCACTATCATTTAAGCTTTGCAGCATTTGACTGAATATGAGCAGAAAGTATTGCTTTATGCACTCCAGTCACATTGTTTAGGAATGCGAAGATCAAAAAGTTCCACATAGCTGCTATCAGCAGGCACATTCTTGGTAAACACCAGTGATCCAGTTCCATTGGCAGGCATACATGCCAATGCCATGCCAAAACAGTTCATCCCAAAGGTGTTGATGGGGTTAAGGTCAGGGCTCTGTGTGGGCCTGTCAAGTCTTTCCACACCAAACTCCCCTAGCCATGTCTTAATAGACCTTGCTTTGTGCACTGGGACACAAAACTGTTGGGCCTTCCCCAAACTGTTTTCAGAAAGTTGGAAGCCACAGTTATCCAGAATGTCTTGGTCTGCTGACGCATTAAGATTTCCCTTAACTGGAACTAAGGGGCCTTTAGGCCAACACATGAAAAACAATCCCATAGCATTATC
Organism: Salminus brasiliensis; assembly: GCF_030463535.1. Lineage (NCBI taxonomy): Eukaryota > Metazoa > Chordata > Actinopteri > Characiformes > Bryconidae > Salminus > Salminus brasiliensis. Next base: position 43,080,274 of record NC_132881.1, read on the forward strand.
CCTCCTCCACCAAACGTTACAGCTGACACAGTTCAGTCAGGAAGGAAAAGACTGTAGTTCTTACATGGTTAATTTTTTATAGCCTGCACTCCAAACACATTAATTGCTTTAGTTTTAATCCATTGAGACGGTGTACAGACGGGATAGAACTGACATATAGCATAAAACTATTATTATTATTTTATTTATTTATTTATTTACACAGATCTTGCCATGGCAATGGCTTTTTACTGTGGGAACTACCTAAGGTAAGAGTGTAATAGGTGTAATACTGGATTAACAAATTCCTGTAATTTAAGTACATAAAAGGATGCAATGTCAAAATGGAAGGGTAATACCCACTTTACCCACAGCGATAAAGGCTATTATTACATAGATACAGACTATTATTTTAACAACTATATTTTAAGATCTAAATGTAGATGAGCCAGCGTTGGAGAAGAAATTCTAATACAGGGCATTATCTTGTTATTGTGTTAGTTGCAGGCTACTGGCTATTTGTTTCTAAAACACCTGAAGGTCTTCATATTGTGAAGTGTAAAAAGTTGTATATATTATATTTCATGAACGTGGATCCTACATGGCTTTGTATTTCTGTATTTTTTTTTCTCATTGTCTTCTAGAACATCAGAACTAGAACTACAACAGATCCTTATCTTGCCTGTAAACTTTTGCTTTATTGTCTTCCAAAGGAAGTAATATGGTTACCACACCTATGCTTTTCTTGAAGGGACACCTAATATTGATAGATCGAGATGGTAGTTCTCTTCGTAGATCCACACTTTAAAGAAATCTTGAGAAACAATGTAAAAAGGCTTATTTCTGCATTAAAATATTATGTATATTTAAAAAAAGTAGCATTGCATTTACAAAATAACTTTTGTCTTATTTTAATTTAGCTGGAGATTTTTTTGCCATGCTGTTTTTCATATTCTAAGAACAGCTAAAAAGGAAGTGTGCAAAGCTACAGCCATCACCAGATTTCTGTGGTAGAAAAAATAAAGAGTGCTGCTAAGATGTTCTATTTTTAGAAGATGGGGCCCAGGAAAGCATATACAGAGAAAAAATTGAGGGCCTAAAATTGAGCCTTGGGGTATACCACTAGTAAGGGTGAGTGAATTTCCTAGTTTCATAATTTTATTGAAAATGTTTTATCCTTGAGGTAAGAACAGAACTTAAGGCTGATTTAACCTTCATAACTTTATCAGTTAATATTAGGCATCCCTTTAGAACTGTGCAGTGACATACTGAAACACCAGCTCTAACACTGCAACTCCAATATCCATCTGTTTCTCTGTATACTTTGTTAGCTTCCTTTTACTCTGTTCTTCAAGATAGAATGGACAATGAGCATAGAAACTAGGTGATGGTGTTAATAGTATGACTTGTCAGTGTGTATATATATATATATATATATATTATTTTATATATTTGTATATTATATATTTCCATATACATATTAGATATGCAGAATGTTTCCCACCAAATATCACTAAAATAGATGGAACGCCAGTAGTTTGTTGAAGGGGGTAGTGTGGTGCTTTTTGGTGTATTTAATAGTGATATTTTCAGCTGAGAGGTTGAAAATAATAATAATAATTAATAGAGATATTTTCCTGCCTGAAAGAGGTCAACATCCTCTGCACAACATCAGAATAGATGAAAGTGCACCTAAAATGTAGGAGGTCTTAGCAATCCTTTAAACCTTTACTAAAGAAAAGATTTGGCTCAGGTCAACATGTTCCACAACTAGCCTAGTGTCTCGTCTGCACTCTGCACTCAGCTTTTAATGGAGCTTTTAAGGCAGCTCAGTGATTCATTTGAATTCCATATATTAGCTCTAGTAAGAGTCTTTATGTGCATGATTTTTATGTTAGATACAGATAAACATCTAAAACAATGGTATCCACAGTAGGTAGGATGTCGTGGTTTGGGGGGGTTGTAGGTTCAACTGAAAGGAACTGGTTATTAAGGCTATTTATTGGTCTCGGCTAGTAAATGTGGTAATTTAAATGTGGTAATTTACTAGTATGTAAATAATGTGGATATTAATGTATTAATGTATGCTGTAGCTACAGGTTTGAGAGATGTGTCCTCCCTTGTACATACACATTGCCACAGCTCTAAATTTTAGGCATACTTGAGACCCCCAGCCACAACATCCTAACTACGATGGATACCTGAGCGTCCCCAGCGTTCTTTTAGATCACCCCCTAGCATTTGGATCAAATGGTTCTAAGAAGCTAATCAGCACACATTCAACCCACTGAAAAATCCAGATTTTTGACTGGTACTGTAGGTAACACTGGGCTGCTGTTGTTATTCATTTTAACCCTCATATATTTATTTATAACCCTCTACAATTGATTATTACATCCCTTGTAATGTTAATAGTCCCAGATTCTACATTATACTCTAACTGTGTATGTATCAACATTAGCATCGACAGAGATCTACATGTTGGAAATTAATGTTGACCCAAAATTCCCATACGGGTGCATGTCTAATCTCAGTCTGTTTAAGTTCCTATGATGCTAGTTGGTGGGGCATAATCTTACAATATTTATTAGCCAAGGGCAATAAAACACGTGGCAAAAAGCCAGCGTGCATGTGGATGACATTCACTATGTGGACAAAAGTATTAGGACATCTGCTCTTTCATTGTTTATTCAGAAATCGAGGGTATTAAAAGAGCTTATTCTGCTTTTGTTTGGAGTAACAGCCTCTACTGTCCAGGGCAGCAGGCTTTCTGCTAGATTTCTGAGAAGCGTTGCTGTGAGGATTTGCTTACATTCAGCAACAAGAGTGTTAGTGAGGTCAGGATGTTGGATAATCACCATCCTACCCAATCACTGACTCCTTAACCCACCCCAAAAGTATTAGAGGGAGTACCAGCCATCATTGCAGAGAACAGAGTTCTTCCACTGCTTCACAGCCCAATGCTGGGGGACTTTATACCCCTCTAGCCCACACCAAGCATTAGGCATGGTGCCAATAAAAGTTTATTTGCTTCAGAGAGTCCTATTCTATTGGCAGTACTTCTCTTCAGGGACTAGACTCAAAGGTGTGTGTTTGTGTGCATTTGCAACTTAAAGTAGCTGTTGGTTGTTGAACTTTTACAGGGCCTTTGTCTGGAGCTGGAACCTCATTGAGCATCTTTGTGGTCTAGATGAAGGTAACTGTCACAGTACTAATGGAAAATGAGATGACCTTTCTGGTTTATTGTTGTTGGCTGCATTTTCCTGCCCTACCCAGTCTTGCTTTCATGACATGCAGTACTTCGGGCAGTCCTCACCCTATGAAAACAAATATGCACATTGCACACAACACACAACTAAACTCATTTGGTGTGGCGCAACAGATAACACCTACTACTGAGCTACCACACCATGTGGGAGACTGGGGTTCGATTCCCAGTCTGGGTGACTGCTGCGCTACACCAATAAGAGTCCTTGGGCAAGACTCCTAACACTACGTTGGCCCACCTCTGTAATACGAGTAACATTGTAAGTCGCTCTGGATAAGATTGTCAGCTAAATGCCATAAATGTAAATGTAATGAATGTAACGTCAGTTACTCATCTGCTCAATGACCTACCTACTCAAACCAATCCTGTTTAGCCTGTTTCAGCACCATTGCAGATGATTGTGAAAACCAGGTTTCTAAAAATGTGGCCTGTTAATCATGTGATATCTCAAGTGTCTGTTCAGCCCAAGGTCTTACCACTGAAGCTTTTCCCAGTTGCTACAAAATCCTGGGTTCTTGGGCAGGTGTCATGGTCTTGGACACCACAGCTCTTTTAGCCCTAAGCCTAGAAGAACCACTTTTGATTCCATAAGGAACCATGTTGGGAATAGAGGTGTGTGAATGTGAGAAACTATTAAATGATGTCAATTTGACATCTAGAAGAAGTCTCACATTGGGCCTGTTTAAATTTGGCACTTAATATGTCGTCCAGATATAACGTCACGATTTGTTTGCTTTATACTCCTTTTACACCTGGCCACATCTGTTAGGCCAGTGGTCTCCAGTCCTGCTCCCGGAGAACTACATTATATGTCCAGATGTTTGTGGACACCACTTCTAATGAATGCATTCAGCTACTTTAAGTTGCACCCATTGCTGACACAGATGCACAAATGCATACACACATCTCGCCTCTACAGTCCCTGTAGAGAAGCACTGCCAATAGAATAGGACTCTCTGGAGCAGATCAAGATGAAGCAATTGACACCATGACTAATTCCAGATGTGGTATAGAGAGGGTATAAAGCCCCCCAGCATTGAGCTGTGGAGAAGTGGACCTGTGTTCTCTGGAATGATGGATGGTGCTCCATCCAAGACTTTTGGGGTGAGTTGAGGAGTTGAGAATGAGGTCCAACATCCGCACATCACTAATTTTGTTCTCGTTAAATGCTATCAAATCCTCACAGCAATGCTCATCCAAAATCTAGTAGAAAGCCTTCTTCCCTGGACAGTAGAGACAGTTACTCCAGCAAAAGCAGGACAAACTCCTTTTTAGGCCTACCCTTGAGTTCAGAAGAAACAATGAACGAGCAGGTGTCCCAATACTTTTGTCAATGTCCAAAATGTCCAAAAAGTGTACCTTTTTGAATCCAGCCCTGATCCACCCCACCTGATCCAACTAATTACTTCAGCCCTCAGAAGTCCTTAATTGGCTGAATGTGGTGGAATTTGCACCAACTTCTAAGCAAGCCCATGAAGGACTTCTCTTCTAAATTGTCCTGAGAGGAACCTGTGCAGTTTTATAAGACCTGAAGAGAGAAAGCAGTTTCAGTTCTTGTGCCACTTATGCTATGAACGCATCCTAAGATGTATGCAGCCAGTGTTATAATTTGGTCAAGGTTTTAGTCTTTCAATAAAAACTCAGCAAGTCTGATGAAATGTCGACTCTACAGGAGAGGGGAAAAACCTTCTTAACTTTCAATGGAAGTCAATGTGAACAAGATTTTATTCCAGGTAATTTTGGAGCATTTCTATTGGTCCATTCATCATAAAATTTGGACACAATAAAGAAAACAACAGCTTGATGAAATACAAATTATGTGGAACGAGTGAAAATGCCAAAAATGCAAGACAATAATAAGGTTTTTTTTTTTTTTTTTTTTTTTTTTTGTGGAAATGGTATTTCGAAAAAAGTACCATCAGATCAAAATGATGCTCATGATTCATAGTGGTTCATCAGTGTGTTTGAAATGAGAGTTTTGAAAAGACACATGTTAGTTCACTGTTCAGATGGCATTTATTGGTGTATTATTATATCAGGTGACAGTAGCAGTTCTGCCAAGTAGCACTTTGTTTGTCATTACTTCAATTACTACATCAAAACATGTCAACCCCTGAATAGCGTTGTTTTTTTTTTAATTATGAATTTTTACTTGTTTAGACATGAGGTACAGAAATCAAACTGTGATCACAATTATGTAATTATTGTCTCAGGAAAGCCCTGAAAAAACCCATCAAACCTAACAATGAACAACCAGGTCTCCCAATACTTGTCCATGTCCAAACAATGTACTTTCCAGCAGATTTTGGATCCAGCGCTGATCCACCCCACCTGACCTAACCTAATTACTTCAGCCTTCAGAAATCCTTTATTGTCTGAATGTGGTGAAAAACATTCCCTGTATGAAAGTGTCGGCAAACATATCTATATACCCATATCTAATAAAGACTCTAGATGACATGAAATTGCGGTCAGAAGTCATAAATCATAAAAGTAAACCAATTTCCCCACCAATGTTTCCCACATATACATTGCCACAGTCCCACAACTTGGGCCTATCAATCCACCCACCCCCTCTCCAGCCATGACATCCTAATTATGATGGTCACCCTAGCATTTGGTTCAAAAGTTTTTAAGATGATGACGAGCACATGTTCAGCCAGGTGTCTCTGAACTTTTGACTGGTACTGCTTGTTATTAGATGCTAGCATTTGTACTGCCAGAAGTAATCTTGCTCCATTTGGGGGTAAGAAGGCCCTTATGGATGTTATGGCCAATGATTGGTTTAATAGGAAGGTCAAGCCCCTTGTGTCTTAGAAGTATGGTAGGGACATGTTTCTCTTGAAATTAGGGATGGGCAGTTTGCTATAGTAGCAAAGTTTCATAAAATGTCTGATAAATTGGACTCATTTATTTATGTATAGAAAGTGATGGTTCTAGCTAACCATGGTTTTACTTTCTTTGTTGTAATTAGTTTGTTAAGTTAGCTTTAGTAAAGTTAAGGGTCTTTAAGGCATCATCAGTAATTATTTGGGGAGTTTGGATTATTGGCAGGTACAATAAAGAGGTTGTAGGAAGGCTTATTTATTTGTTTATTTATTTTCCCAATATTAGCATGTTGGGGAGGGGGTGTTTTAGTTATTGTAACTATAATAAAAAGTCATAGTTTTTTGTGTTATTTCTTCCAGCAGAGTTCTCCATACTGACTTCTGTATTTAGTAGCGTCTAAACTTAGAGGTATCTTTTGGATCTTAGCCAATACAAATGAGCTAAGGGTATTTTCTGAGTAAACAGTGAAGCACTTCTGCTGGAGGAGAACATGAACATATAAGAATGTAATGTAAATGTTCCTGTAGGTGTAATGTAATGGTGTCCCAATACTTTTGTCCATATAGCCTATGTGTTAGAGGTCTACAAGGAGCATGAATGTGAAACCAAAACCCTAACCCATATTAACATGTTGGGGAGGGGGTGTTTTAATTATTGTAACTATAAGTTATAGTTTTTTTATGTTATTTCTTCCAGCAGAGACTCTTTCTCTCCCCGTTGGTCTTAACTGGTTGATGTGTGAGTGACAGTGGAGACCTCAGGCTCATTTTAAGGTGTATAAAAATGCAAACGAATAAATAAAGGACTGTGTTAGTGTGTATTTACTGACTTTTTTCATCATACCATTTTATGATATATTAAAAAAGCCAACTATACAATAAAAGGTTACGTATTAGTCACGATTAGATCTGGAGAACTGGCATTTTATCATTAGGATTTGCTTTGGTGACATTTGGCAAGCATCCACATTTGGCTACACATGCTTGTCTTAGTAAAGACGATGTTTTATGCTTTCCTATCTGGGTTCTGTATGAGTGAAAGCTCAGAAGGTAACCTGAGTAGCCCGGATTATATCTAATATCTCATCCAGGATGAATAAGGCTGATTTGAACTACTGAAGTTCTCCTTTTTACTTCACTGTTTATCCTGCATTGACTGCCAAGACTCTGGGAGATTTCCTACAATGCTGCAGAAAGGGGAACAGCCCTTCCTGTCCTCTCATGTTGCCCAGATTGTGTTCGATTGCGAGATAACAAGTTTGCACTTGATTCATTCCTGGGCCTGTCAGCGCCCTGCTAACTCCAGTCTGCTACAAGAATCAAATACATCTGTCATCTCTAAAGAATTCCTGATCATTATCGAAGCCACAATTATAGACAAACACAATCTACCTAAACTAATAACACACCAGCCGTTTTCTGTTCGTACCTTTGTATGAGCCCATTGGGTAATCATCCACAGTGCAGGCTAGAAAAAGTAAGTGAACTTACTTTTCCTAGAGTTTAATAAGCTGCAGATCATCTTTGGCAGCGAGTGCTGAGGTGCATAGTGCATAAATGTCTCCAACGCTCTGCAGTTATTAAGTCCAAACCTGCTGTTAGAGCTGCAAAGGCGGAACAACTCCAGTTTAATGCTAATATTCCTTTAAGATCCACTGAAAGACAAGCATCCAGGCATTTTTCTGTCCTGGCACCAAAGATTGAAGTTCCCCTGGGTGTCCGAAGAGTATTTGGACGATGTGTAGTGCTGAGTATCATGGTCTCCATACTGACTTCTGTATTTAATAGCATCTAAACTTAGAGGTATCTTTTGGATCTTAGCCAATACAAACTAGCTAAGGGTATTTTCTGAGTAAACAGTAAAGCACGTCTGCTGGAGAAGAACATGAACATATAAGAATGTAATGTAAATGTTCCTGTAGGTGTAATGTAATGGTGTCCCAATACTTTTGTCCATATAGCCTATGTGTTAGAGGTCTACAAGGAGCACAGATGTGAAGCCAAAACCCTACCTGAACCGATTTGGCCGGACCGGTTCTGTGAAACAGTATAATAGTCCCCCTCTGTGAAGTGTTGTTAAATACTGTTATACAAGTGTGATTCATGACATCTTGAAATCTTTACTACATCTCAGTCTTTTTCAGAAATTCAAGCATCAGTTTAAATATTAGATCCTCTACCTCATGTCATTTTATATATATATGCAAATGTTTGAAATGAATGAAGTTTAATGCTTTTTGCTGTTTTTTTGTATCTCTCCAGCTGCCTGGGCGTATTTTGGACCACTGTGGATGCTCACGCTACTGCCAGCTTAGAAGAGATCAGAGACGTGCTGCAAGAAATGAAACACATATTTGATGTAAGACATATGAAGATATAAATCTCATGGGATATTACTTGTGTAACACTAACGACAGCCTTCCTGTGGCGCTTTTTAATTTTTTTTTTAAATTTGTATTTGTTCAAAATATGCACATATTTCATTATTGTAAGCTAGGGCTTGGCAGTATGACCAAAAGTGTGTCTTGGCATATTTTTAAAGATACAGGGTTCAAACCATGGAGAAAACTAAAAACGGGCAAAAATACAGTAAATAGTTTTCATTTGACAGCAGTGATATATAAATAAAAACATGTTGGGTTCATCATGTATATAGTGAAGGCTTTGGGCACTATAGGGGTTGCTTGCTCAATGGGACTGCATTGAGATGGCCAAACCGTCAGGTGATCTATTATTAAATTATGAAAATTGAAGACCAGATCAAATATATTGATAATACAAAAACTGTATTTTAGATGCATGTCTTATTTGGTTTGTGGTCTTACCAAATAAGGGTTTATATACCCTTTATAAACTTTCAGACTTAATAAACATAGCTTAACATAAATATTACCTTTTTGGGCAGGGTTGTAATACGCAGGTGGTTTTGATTTGGATTTAGTTTTAGTCTTTTGACTAAATTGCTTATTAGTTTTAGTCATGTTTTAGTTTAGTTAATTTTAGTTAGTTTTAGTCGACGGAAAAAAAGTCACTTATTTTAATAAATAAAAAATAAATCTGTTACATTTAATACATTTAATAACACGTTAACATCTGAAGTGTATTTATGCAATATTTAAATTGTGTTTAAATATTTACAAGAGCCCATTCAGAACCGAGTGGAGGCTAGCGCTGATGCTAATACACACACCACATTACCCCACTTAGGCTGTGCCTATAGGCACCTTTACGCTGATAAAATCACTATAACCCATGGCCTCGAGTAACTTATGGCTTTATTTTACTGTGCACTTAGCTGCAATGATCAGAGCTGCTTCTTTTGAGATCTAGGGCATTATGCTTATCCTGCTTTTGCTGGAGTGACACTCTCTAGGGAAGGCCTTTCTACTAGATTTTGGAACATTTGATTGCATTTGGCAACAAGACCGTAAGTGACGTTGGATGATCCCTCGACTTCCGACTTTATATCCCTCTAGCCCAGGCCTGGCATTAGACAGCATGGTGCCAGCAGATTCATGTTTATCTGCTCTAGAGAATCATATTCTGTAGACAATACATTTTTACAAGTATGACACACATTAACTATAAGGGGTGTCCACAAACATTTGGACATATAGTGTATTTTAATGTGGCGTATTTCTGTATTCTATTTTGTAAATGCAAACATGTAACAATCTATGTTTGTTTTTAGAAGTCAGATGCCCGCTTGTATGCACCAGAGGACAATAACAATGTAAGTTCATTTGAGTGATTCTTTTTTTGAAATCTTTAGCATAATACAGGCCTTATAATTTAGCTAATTACAGTTACTAATTAAGATGTAACTATCATATAAGTTATATCTAATACAGCATAATATGAGGCTAATTATACGTTTATTTGAAAACAGATATTATCAGTATTTAGGGATGCCCATGCCAGGTCCAATGAATTGGGATTGGAGCTGATCCAGACATATTTTCATGTATCGGATATGGCCTATTTTAATCCCAATCCAGTTCTGAGTCTTTGTTTTAACCACGGTGTTCAGAGTGTCATCTGGTGTCCTCATAATATCAGACCTTTTATAAAACTCTCACTGAAACGCTCTGTTTTAGCAGCAGGAGAACCGGACAACCGCTTGCTTTTCTCTGTTTTTTTAAACCAGCACTAAAGAACCCATTCAGAACCAAGTGGAGGCTAATGCTAATGCTAACACACACACTTACGCTATAGAAACCACAATCACACACACAGCACATTCACCCACTATAAACCAGCTTTTACACACCAGTATCAGTCTAGAGGGTGTACCTCTATACATAGACACACAGGAAGTGATTAGACTGCAGTGTTGTAAAGCAGCTGGGAGCTGATTGGTCAGGGAGGAGATCAGACTGGATTATAGGATATTAAACACTATAAAACAGTCATTTTAAGAAAAGTCTCAACTAAACTAAATTAATCATTCCAGAAAGTCTGATTATAGAAACTGATGCTAAAATTAAAGGGATTTTATTGAACCTATTAATCAGCAGCTCATCTGATCTAAGCTGTGGAGCTGGATTATTATTTATACACACACAGAGATCAGATCAGTATCGGCTGATACTCAGCATTAAGGGACTCAGATCAGGACATCCCTAACAGTATTTCCTGTTATTTCAGGATTATCAAGGATCCTTAAGACATTCACTGTGTATTAAATTAAACCAGAATATTGATGGATGGCTGGAGGACAGCAGAACTGAATCAAAACCAGACTTATTGTGTGTAATTAAGTGTGTGTGATGTGTCTTAACGTGTATAAAAAGCACTAAATTGAATTTATTTTTAAAATCACCCTCATAATGATGTTCTCCATCTTCAGCTGCAGGACTGCAGTTCTAAATTATTGTACTGCTATCTGCTGGAGTTATACGTCATCGCAAATGAAGAAGGCGCCGATCCGAATAACATCCATATCATATTCACCAATAAAAAAAAGTACGAAACCTGCGCTCAGGTAAGCCCGATCTAGCACTGTTTAATTCTCACTCATGTGTTTTTCTAATGGTCATCTATTTCGCAGCCTAAGAATGACCATGTTGATGTCATCACAAGTGCATCACAGGAGCGCAAGTTTCCAAATCATTAATTTGTTCGAAATTTCCCTTTCCCTGCCAATCAACCTACCTGTTTGTAGCTCCCCATAGCACTAGCAATGCTCCTGCCACTAAGAGGGTAAGGACTTAACACCAGCTCTTTTGGACCTACAAAAATTGCAAATTTCGGAAAGTGCCTCGATTCCTCCCCACTAGCTTTTTTAGCTTTTTACTTGTTGCTCCTGCTAGTGGTGTACCCCAAGGCTCAATTTTAGGTCCTGTGCCGTGGCCTGTGCCGGCCAACATCACTTTAAGAGTGATGAGGTGGAGACAGTGCCCTCTATCCACCCGGAGAGAGGATGGTCAGTTGTGCTCTCTCAGACTCTGGCTGCCGATGGCAAAATGAAATGGTTTGATATTCGATATCGCGATCCCAGGTAGCATAGTAGTAGCACATTAGGCTGCTGAGCCACTCCGTGCCCTGCTAAACCATTCGTTACCTCCCTCCCCTTATGTAAGCCCGTCCCTGCCAATAATTAATTAATTATTACAATTTTGACTGGTTTTGTCAACAGAATGGCATATTTTGACATTTTTATTTGTACATTGTACAATGTACATTTTTAATCATTTTAACCCATTTAGCAGAATTAAGACCGTTCAGAATCATCATGATAATGACTGAAGCTGTATATAATGAACTCTGACTGTGTAATAACAATGTACTAATCCATTTACTCTTTTCATTCTTCATTTACAGATCACGGATCTAAAGATATCAAAATGCCCAGAATGTGAAACCTTCCCAGTGGTCAACTCCACAGTATTCCTTAAAATGATGGGGGAATTTCTTCAGAAGCTGCCATTAAGTAACGACTGTAATTAGCACACTCATTTTCACTCCACAGCCTTGATGTAAATAAGCTCTTTGTACCTTTAGCATGTATTCCAGATAGACTGTTAAGTGTATTAAAGTCAATATTTATGAACTTATGACTTTATGAACTAACCTCTATTGTACACTTCCTACTTCTAACCTCAGGTCAAATGTGTTCAAATTCGATCCATTTTGGATGATTTTTGTATATATTTTTTATATTTTAACGGACTCCTTCTGTAAATATTCCATTCAGTTGAATGTAGAGAAATTAAGAAGCTAAAGAAGAAGTGTCAGACTTAGTGCTGATCTTCCAGAACTGTTTAGACCTGGGTTAATGGTAAATACCCTTCAATGGTAAATACCCTTTGGTGGAGTGTGTTCCATAGAAATGAGGAAATGTTGGTTAAGCTGGAATAAGCTTTTCTGTCTCTTTCTATGTGACGGTATCAAGCCTGAAACGTACCCAAGCTACTACATGCTACTGCATGCTATTGACAACAAGAGGCAATGCGACTGAGCTCTATGGCACCTGCCGCATCTCTACAGGGTTGAGATGGACATGCGGTAGATATATAGAGCATGCACTGACGCCACATTCCCACTGGAACACGCCCCCTTTGACCACTCAGACCTAGTGGCAAAATGTTCTGCAACACAGCTGCAGCGTTTATTAGAGAAAACGGCCAAAACTGAAGCAATCTGCTCCAGTTAAAGGAGGTTGGACTCGACAGCGATCTATCCAGATGACCAAAGAACCAATGCGCCATGGACTGCGATGTGTAGCCAGGAAGGTCTAGCTAACTGAGGTTCAAATCACGTGGAGTAAATGGTCTTAGGGGTAGTTTGATTGTTTTCAGGCTCGGGTTCATGTGGTTTACTTGTGTTCCCTTTCAATCAAACTTAGCATGTCGCTAAACTTTTCCCCTTACCTGTTTTAAGAGCGTGAATTTAATGAACTGCGAGCTTCAACACAATTCGGTGCCTGGACCCCAGTCGTTTCTGTGAATTGCAGCAAATCCATTAGTAGATTTTAGCAATCTGTAAAAGGAGAGCTCTGGAGTTGCACAACAGCTGTGACATTCACACTGAAGAATGCTGCCACTCCCGCCATTGGTGATGTCACATGCATACCCTCTATTGCCTGGATACCAAAAAGTGATCATCCAGCTCCTAAAAACACTTATTTTTATCCTTCCTTATAATAGCTAGTAGTAAGCTAGCAATGCGAATGTGTGTTTAAAGGATAAAGGATAAAGGTGCACGTATTCGTCACTGTACAGTGTGGACTGTACAGCGAAATGTGTCCTCCGCATTTAACCCATCTGGTAGTGAACACACACTCACACACACACATGTGTTAGGGGCAGTGAGTACACACACACACCCAGAGCGGTGGGCAGCCAACTCCAGCGCCCGGGGAGCAGAGAGGGTAAAGGGCCTTGCTCAAGTTTAGACGTACAGTGCATTTGCTCTGTGCTCTGCTCGAGCACCCGAGTGGTCATGAATGTTTGGGAGACTTCTTGTCAAATGTGCAGTGATGCATATGGACCAATTTGTCGCGGTCACAATACGCACCCGTTGATCCTGGTTACTGTAGCTAATGAACCACATGTCCCAGAGCGACGTGGCGCCAGTCAGGTTTTTTTAAGCCGCCTTTGTGGCCGCAGGGGTGGGAGGGGGGGGGGGGGGGGGGGTGTATTAGGGCAGAGTTGTACATATGTAAGTGTACGTTTTAGCCAGTGCGGTCTCTTAGTTGCATGGTTACGTTTCAGGCTTGATCCCAGGTTGTATGTGACATTGTTTGTTGTTCTGTAGCCTTAAGTATGTAAAGTACTCTCCTTATTCCATCCAACAGTAAAACCAACAGTACAGTACTGTGCAAAAACCTAAGCATCTTGGAAATGTACGTTAGAAAGCTAATGTATGGGTGCTAAGCATTTGTTTGCTCAGAAAAATATTACATTTGAGTTAATACAACTAACATTTTTAATTTACCTTTCATTTGAACATGTATCTCCAGATTTGCAGTCAACTAGTACCTGCTTTATCTGATCAGTCCTGACATCAGTGATACTGCTAAAATCACTGCCCTAGCTCGTGGATGTTCAATCTTATCCGCAAAGGGCCGCTGTCTTCAAACAACCGAGACCATTTGCTTCAGCTTGGCTGGAATGGAAACCTGCAGACTTGCCAGCCCTTTGCGGATAAGATTGGACACTTCTGCCCTAGCTAAGGGCATCCAGGAAAAATTTGAAACCATCGAACTAGCTCAAAAGATACATATCTACCTTTCTAAAGACAATACACTTTTTTTGTTTGTGTTAAAACCAAACTTACTGCCAATATAAAGGGCTTTAAACATTTAGCTTCAGACACTTTGCTTTGTACAGTACTGTGTGTGTGTATAAACATTTATATATTAATATATTAAACTACAGGCAAAAAAATCGATGAGACCGACTGCATATGGCAAGTTGAATGTTGTAAACAGCACTACATTCTGGGTTGCCTTGTTTTCCTAGAGAGAGTTGGCTCACTTTGTGTAGAGCATCAGTTAATGCTAGACCATGAGCTCATTCGGAAAAAGCTCGCTCAGGGGTAGGGGCAGGCAGGAGGTTTTCAGAACCAGTCTCTTCTGTAATATGATATCTGTACACTTCTTTACTGGCTGCTTCTACTGTATTAATAAACATGGTGCACCTTCTCACTCTCCTGCTGACAGATCTCCTCTATTGTGTGCATTATTTCAGCCTAATGCTCTGATCTACTCGACCCTCGTAAACTCATAAACAAAGACAGTTACATATATGGATATTTTGGTTATTTTATATATTTAATGCTTATCATATATATATGTGTATATATATATATATATATATATATATATATATATATATATATATATATATATATATATATGTATACAGTCATGTGAGAAAAAAAGAAACCTTAAAATTGAGCCTTGGGGTACACCACTAGCAGGAGCCACAGATAAAAACGAGTTTCCTGATTTCATAATTGTATTAATAATGTTCTATCCTTGAGGTAAGAACAGAACCATGTTAAATAATTATTAATTATGTTTAACCTTCATAAATTGATCAGTTAATATTAGACATTTCTGTTTAACTATGCAGTGAAATATTGAAACATCAGCTCCAACACTGCAACTCCAATATTTCACCTGATAATAAAAATGCACCCAATCAGTAATATATCAATATACTGATCTACCATAATATTAACACCACCTCATTGTTTCTAAACTCCCTGTCCATTATATCAGCTCCACTGACCACATAGGAGGTCTTACCATATAGAACTGTAGCTCTGTAACTACAGATTTTTATGTCCAGCCAACAGCATCCTCTGGGCAGCTTCCTGTGGGCACAGATGAAGGACTAGAGGATGACCAACAAAAACTGTGCAGATGAGCTTCTGCCTGTTATTTTACATCTACAAGCTGGACCAACTAGGTATGGGTGTTTAATAGAGTGGACAGTGAGAGGACACAGTGTTTAAACCCTCCAGCAGCACTGCTGCATCTGATCCAGTCGTGCCACCTGCACAACACACACTACTAATGCAGCGCTGCAGTGTTGAGAATGACCCATCATCCAAATAATACCTGTTCTGTGGCAGTCCTGTGGGGTCCTGACCATTGAGAACCAGGGTAAAAGGAGGCTAACAGAGTACACTGAGAAACAGATGGATACAGTCTAGAGTTATAGAACTACACAGTGCTCCTACATGGTGAGAGGAGCTGATGTAATGGGCAGAGTTCAATCCAGACCAGGGCTGGTTATAATTTTATGATATGACTATATTATAGATCTTCAGGCTAGCTCACATGATCGCAGGAAGAACTCCTTTAGAGCTGGAGGAAGAAATCTTGGAAGGAACCAAGACTCAGGGGTTATACGTTTGATAAAGTCACCTGACAGGTGAGCAGATATAATCAGTAGTAGTGCTGATAGTTAATGATCTGGAAGGGTTTCCAGATTGCTGGTCATCAGAAAATAAAGCTTAGGTTTAGGTGTAGGAGGTTAGGTTTAGGTTAGGTTAGGGTTAGAATTAGGTTTAGGGGTAGGAGGTTAAGTTTAGGTTAGGTTAGAGTTAGGATTAGGTTTAGGTGTAGGAGGTTAAGGTAAAGGTTAGAATTAGGTTCAGCTGTAGGAGGTTAGGTTAAGGTTAGAATTAGATTTAGGTGTAGGAGGTTAAGTTAAGGTTAGGTTAAGGTTAGAATTAGGTTTAGGTGTAGGAGGTTAAGTTAAGGCTAGATTAAGGTTAGAATTAGGTTTAGGTGTAGGAGGTTAAGTTAAGGCTAGATTAAGGTTAGAATTAGGTTTAGGTGTAGGAGGTTAAGTTAAGGTTAGAATTAGGTTTAGGTGTAGGAGGTTAAGTTAAGGTTAGAATTAGGTTTAGGGGTAGGAGGTTAAGTTTAGGTTAGGTTAAGGTAAGAATTAGGTTTAGGTGTAGGAGGTTAAGTTAAGGTTAGAATTAGGTTTAGGGGTAGGAGGTTAAGTTTAGGTTAGGTTAAGGTAAGAATTAGGTTTAGGTGTAGGAGGTTAAGTTAAGGTTAGAATTAGGTTTAGGGGTAGGAGGTTAAGTTTAGGTTAGGTTAAGGTAAGAATTAGGTTTAGGTGTAGGAGGTTAAGTTAAGATTAGAATTAGGTTTAGGTGTAGGAGGTTAAGTTTAGGTTAGGTTACGGTTTGGTTTCTGTGTGTCTGGGTTATATTGGTACTTGGGTCTGTCTATATTAGGTACACATTGAATGAATACTGAAATGGCCAGTCATGGACCAGTCTTTGAAATGCAGTGGAAATTCAGAAGCTCTTAATAGTTCAGTGAAGGAAATAGAGGTGTTTCTGTTCCTTCTTGACTAACATGGAAGTATTAACTGTCCAGGTGAGGTCCTTCAACATATGGACACCTTTAGGAACTTGAAGCTGGACACTCGCTCCACATCAGCTCCATTGATGCATCTTGGGGTGTGAAGGAACAGCACTTTCTCCTCGTTCAGTGTTCATAGTTGAGGTGCCTCTCATCAAATTACCTACCCCCTAATTGCTCCATGGGTGTAGAGTTGGCTGCCCACCAGTGTTTGAGCTTGTTTTTATTTGTTTAAGGCAACAATAAAAAGATTGCATCCGGATATGCTGTTTTAAGTTTGCATAAAGCAGCACAGAGTTTTTTCATTTCACAGAGTTCTGTCTGATTACAAATAAAAACAATGGCTTGCTGTGGTAATGACGTAGATGCTAACGAGCTGCTGAAGCAGGAGAGATGGAGGTTGCTCTGGATTGGATGTGGTCGTTGTCTGACGTGTCGCAAGTGAAGGGAAATAAACTCGGAAATTTGATTTGAGATTTGAGCACCCGAGCGTCCAGACTGAGACACAGCTGTACCAATCAGATTGTAATCACATTTCAAACCACCTACAAATGTGGATCTGATCTGCAAAAATTATCAGTCCAGTCAATCAAAAATCAACCGGAATACAGTCTTGATATGTTAGAAATCTGATTTGGGCTGGCAGTCTGAATATAACCAAAGTGGCCCAAAAATCTAAAAATGTCAGATTCAGTGTTTTAACACATCTGTCACATACACCAACAAAGATTTGGATTTGGGCCATTTCCACCTGTGGTGTGAACAAAGCCTTGGTACATAACAAGCCTTTTTGCTAATATACAACATCATTCAGCTCTGATGGTTCACATGTTTTGATGTAATGGTTTGTAAGTGACCCATATTTGTTCTCAGTGTGAACACACCTCATCCCAGAAACAACCCTCATACACACATCATAATAACATAACCTCTATGATTTACATTCAATATAAACAACAAGAACAAATGATTACCTTTAAAACAAAAGACCACCTTTAAAATGTCTTATTAATGGTTAAACATGTTTATCAGTGGTTACTAATAGGTAATAAACAACTTTATAACTTAAGCATTAAGCAGTTATAACATGGCAATAAAAACAAATACACTGAACCCACCTGCATACATAGTGTTAAATTAGTCAGAAATGATCATTTGGCCTCCATTAGGACACTTAATAGACAAAAGTATTGGGACACCTGCTCAGCTTTTTTTGGAATGACTGTCTCTACTGCCCATGGAAGAAGACTTTTTACTAGATTTTGGAAGAGCATTGATGTGAGGATTTGATTGCATTGATTCAGAGACTAGATTATTACCCCTTCTCATCTCCAACTCTCCAACTCACCATCCACCCAAAAGTACTGGATGAAGCACCAACCATCATTCCAGAGAACAGGTAGTTTTCGTGTGGAGAAGGTGGATGAGCTAAAGGTGCACCTCCAAGAAGAAGGAATAGAGAGAACAACCAGCATTAAAACGACACTCATTTTTAAAAACTGCATTTGCAAAGTGTGGACCACGCCTGGTAGGTGAGGCAAGGAAGGAGAACTTGAGAAACTTGAGAACTTAAACAGGAAGCAAGTTGTTTCTGTTTGGGCCATTTCTCTACAGTGTTCCTGGAGTGTTTTTGTCACTAAGGCTTAACTAATGGCCCGACTTTAGGAACAAATGCTGCACATAACACAAACAAATCTGACTTGACTTGACTTGACATCTCTGTTGCTGAACAGAAGGACAAACAGTTTTTAGAAGCAGTCAGAAGTAGAGAGAAGTATCTATGACAGAAGTGGACTTCTGGTGCCAATAGGTTTATACATCAACTAGGATGTTTACACACTTGAGTAGAAATGATTAAAAACTGAATCAATAAAGAAAGGATTTTTTTAGCATTGTTCTTATAATAAAAATTATGTCTACTTACATTGTGTCTATAAAATTGGCATTTTGGGTCATCTGTGTATTTCTTAAACATGAAGAGACCGAATGGAAGTTTGACATGGTGTCTGCTTATAGATGCCCTTCAACAAAACTTGCTTGTTATGCCATGAGAAGATGACTCCTGATGTGCAAGCGCTGTAGCCAGAACAAGCTAAAAAAAAACGTTTTTTTAAGTTATTGACTCAAACACATTGATGGGGTCAGATTATATCAGTGAAATATGGTTTTGAGGTGGTAATCTGATCTGCTGTTTCCAGTATTTTGTTCTTTCCACATTCATAATTCATAGAGATCAGATCCTGGTCTGGTGTGACTGGACATAACTGTCCGGCATTGCAAAGATGGCCATCGAGTGAACAAACTCAAACATAAGGACTCTGCATCCGACACAACCCAACAACTTCTTCTTCGCCTGTCATCTGTAGCAAGACACCACCACATAGCATTATGGTATACATCAGAAGTTCTAGCGTACATCATCTTTACACTACATTTTGCAATGCATTATGGGTGTTCAATAGTGAACTGTTCTGTTGAGATTTTGAACAATACTACAAAATGGCTTGTAACCAATATATAGTGAGTTAGGTCTGAAATATGGAGCAGTACTGAACGTGGCTAAAGTAAGAAGAGGAACCATGAAGTTCTGAGCTTTAACAGTAGAGATGAATATGGGCTCAGTATTTGGCAAGAGACATTTCATTATTCACGTTTTCATTTGTGCTAAAACTGATTATTAACGTGTAAACTATTAGTAAGCACTATTACCCAAATATTAGGCCATTCATAAACATTAGGAGAGTAGCTGTGGCTCAGACTAGTACTAAACAAACCAGCAGCTTGGATGCTAGGATGATTAAACAGAAGAACATTGAAGAACATTGAATAAAAAAGGTTCTGGGAGTATTACTATACTACATACAGCACAAAATAGTGATGGTAAAATGGGCCTGGACAATAAAATGTGAACAATAAGCACTAATTCTTGCAAAAATTGGTGAATCCCTGCATGAACATAGCCAGGCTTAACTGAGGCCAGCCTGGAAACCTCACTTCTGTTGAAACTTGGCTTCAGAGTAATGTGGTCATAACATAACAACTACAAGCACACTGTCAAATACAAATTC
Source organism: Salminus brasiliensis (assembly GCF_030463535.1). Classification (NCBI taxonomy): domain Eukaryota; kingdom Metazoa; phylum Chordata; class Actinopteri; order Characiformes; family Bryconidae; genus Salminus; species Salminus brasiliensis. The sequence goes on from NC_132881.1 coordinate 43,100,254, forward strand.
AAAGAAGTTTCAGAGGTTCTGGTTTCCATGGATTTCAGTTTTCGAAGCAACAATGGGAAACCAGAAGAGATCCCCTTCCAAAGAAGTCCCAGCTTCCTTAGACAGAACAGCAAAGCAGAAATGACCAATCTCACAGCTGCAGAATCGGATGCTGGATGTAGTGCTGGATGATATGTCCCTCATACAGTCTGTAATACTGACCTATCATGCTATCGCTTTTCAGTTCTAGTGAATTATATGCAACATTAGCTTTTGATCCAAGAAGAACACAACATTCATGTTCCCGTCGGGTGCACCAGCTCAAATGGAAAAACAATGTGACTTTGACTGACTATCAAAAATCCTAGACCTCAATCCCAATCCCCAATCCTAAAAAGAGGCCTAATGCTAAACTTAGGTCACACACAAACTCATTTAGTTATTTAGTTGTGTTACCACATGTTAGAACATAAATAATGCAACTAACTGTATGTCCAATCCAAGTCTCCCACTTGCAAATCCAGCTTTGTGTTGGCGTTAATATGCACTCATCTTCTAAATACGAAATTTCTGTACATGACTTAAAGGCAGCATTGGTGCCAGCTAGTTCGTTTTTGTGTGGAGAAGGTGGACGAGCTAAAGGTGCACATCCAAGGAGAAGTAACAGAGAGAAGAACCAGCATTAAAACGACACTCATTTTTAAAAACTGCATTTGCGAAGTGCGGACCACGCTTGGTAGCTGAGGCAAGGAAGGAGAACTTGAGAAATTTGGGCTGGAGCTCTGGGGAACTTTGAGCTGATGGGACCGGGTCCACTTGCCAGGTAGAGGTTCACTATAATCGGATGATCAGGAGGAGGAGAAATGGAAAGGAGCAATTTTTTCTTTTGTAGTAGTAATGTTTTGAGTTTGGACGTGGTCTTTCTCCCAAATGTTTAGTTATTTCATAACTCCATTTAAAGTGAGACTGTGTTAATGCATATGTCTGTAGCTTTCATGGCCAGGTCTTCATATCCCTTGGAGAGCATCAAATTAAGATCACCATCATGCACATTACCTGTGTTGCATTTGTTGCTTAAAACAAAAACGGTTTGTGGTTTGCTGTAATAGAAGGAATAGTTTTGCGCCAAAAGGCTAAGACATTACATATGTTATACGTCTAAAAGCACATGACATGAGTCAGCTGTTTCTGCAAGCAGGGCCAGAGTGCAAATCGTTTTCAGACAGGGAGTTACAGGATGTAGACGCGCCCAATCAAACCTGCACCTGAATTTGCTTAGCTCACTTTTACCTTGATCTTATCAGTCATCTAGTTGTGTTGTGTGGTTGCAGTAAACAACAGAAACAACAATACCGACAGAAAAAAAAGCCATTAGAAACTGTTAAAAAACCTCCTGAGTGCAGACCTACAGTGGGCTTTCAAAAGTCTGAGACTACATGAAAACATTTAAATAGAAGTATGTTCAAATAGAAGCATGTTCTTACATGATTTCACAAATCTTGGACCCTACTGTCACAAGCATATATAAGGCAGCATACTATATTCCTCAGAACTCCCGGTGTTTTTCTGTAGTGTAATTTCACTGTGCTAGACCGGCCCTACGGTCTAACTGCTGCTTATCCAGGGTGAGTAGATAATAAGTTAGGCAAGGCCTTAGAGCTCCACTGTCAAAGTACTGCTAGTCCGGGGATGTCATGCACTGTAAAACAAAATGTTAATTTTACAGTGAAAAACTGTCAAACCACGAAAGTAAGAGACTCTAAAATAGTAAACTCTAAAACTATTAAACACAGTTACCATAAATACATCTATCAGAATATATATATATATATATATATATATATATATAAATACATTAATCCAGTATTAAATACTCTTGCATTGGGCTTTTAATGTATTTTGCATATATTGTTTGTGGAAAAAGGAAACATTTAATACAAACATATTTTACAAAATGTTACACTAAAACAAACTGAACTAATGTTGGATTTAATAATCTCTCACTTATTGGTGTTTCTCAACAAGTTTATGAAACTGGGTGTGCAACTTTTTTTAGTAAAACTCTTTACCATTGACTCCGGACATCAACTACTTGCATTTTGGGTGTGTTCCCATCCCCTTCACTCACCGTCAGTGTGAAGATGTTCGCCCAGGCTACCTACCCTTAGGTGTGCGTTTGTGTTTTATACAATGGTTGACCGCCTGGCCTCAGTGTTGAAGGCTATAAGAGCAAGTTACTATTTCTGTGCTGCTGAGTGTGTCTCTATGCTGGCTGGCAATTGCATTGTCAGTCTTGCATTACCACAGGGTTGTACTGTCAGTTTTTGGCAGATATTAGTTAATTAAGAAATTAAAGAATAAGAGTAAAACATGCCACTAATGTCAGAGTAATGTATTGTAAATAAAACAGTTCTGCAGTATAACATTTGCCAAAGAAAAAAAAATCCTACTGTAATTATACTGTCTTATACATTGCAAAAGTTTATTTTATGGTGAAATTCTCTCAACCACAGCTGCCAGTACTTTACTGTAAATTTTATTGATGTTTTTTCCAGTGTGTGATTGAGAGAATTCTAACCTGCAGATGGGAATAAACAGTAAGTAGTTTGAGGGGGAGACCCACAGATTAAACAAGTATGTATGGTTGCTTAAATGTAGATGCAGAGGTAGAAATGTGAGCTACAGAACTTTTGACCGAATTAAGTAAAGTTAACTTAGAAAATGCTCTGTAATCAATTACTGCATCACTTAAAGCTGTTTTACAGGGCAGTGCATCCGCCAGCAAGACATGCATTTTACAAGGGAAAGCAAACTTAAGCAAACTGTTCCTGTTTGGGCCATTTCTCCACAGTGTTACTGGATCAAATTAATTTGTGGAGTTTTTGTCACTAAGGCTTAACTAATGGCCTGACTTAAAGAACAAAAGCTGCACATAACTCTTTAAAAGGGCTTATCAGATCTCTGTAAACGGTAGCCTGTGTGCAAGGACATCTCTGTTGCTGAGCAGAAGGACAAAGAGTTTTTAGAAGCAGTCAGAAGTAGAGAGAAGTATCTATGAAAGAAGTAGACTTGCTGATTCTTCTTCTTATTATTATTATTATTAGACATAATTTAGCAGTTGTTCTTTACCTTGTGTCAAAATTTTATGATGAATGGTAATTTACATTTTGTGCTGTTGTATTGTTCTAACAGCCACACTGCACAAAATCATCAAAATAATTTCAATCATTTTTTATATTAAGATCAATATTTCAATATTTAAGTACATTTGCAAATACTCCTGCTTTAGCTACAGTGGGCTCCAAAGGTCTGATATTGCCAGTACAAATGTGTGTTTTGCATTATTTGTTAATTAAATATGTTTATATTACAAATTAAAGTATCAGCAAAACATTTTGAGTGAAAAGCAGCATCTTTAAAAATGTAACACATTTTTAATAATTGTATGGTATTTGGTGGTGGTTTTCCTTTTTAATGAAAACCTATGCTTGAGCTGCATGGACAACACAGGCTTGTGCAAAAGCTTCTTCTGAGTAGATTAGCTGAGAACCTGAGAACAGTCTGAACATGAACTGTAATGGTAGAGATTAGACAGAAAAAAAAAAACATCTGACCTTCTTGTACAAGGGTCTGGACAGGGTCACTGCCACACATTTGCTTAAATCCGAATATTTACCTAGAAATCTACCTGGAATCTGGAAAAGTAATATTTTCTAATATTTCTAATTTAAAGTGCATTTTATACACTTTATCATGCCAAGCGCATGTTTATTTATTAAATATACTGTCACTGAAGTTCAAGTTCAAGTTCGACTAGACCAAAGTTGAAGGTTGAACTGAAAGGACATGGGAGATTTGGTCTTATAGGCTATTTAAGGCTATTTATTGGTCTTGCTAAATGAGTGAATGAGTATGTATTTACAGGAGAAGGTAAGGGATGTTGGGCGATGCAACATGACAATGACCCAAAGCACACAATTATATCTGGAAAATCGATGGAAAAGAAGGTTTGTAATTAGGAATCAGGAGTCAGGGTTGGCCTGCCCTTTCTGGAACACTATGGCATGACCTGAAATCCCAGAAATATTAATGATGCTGTGCAATCAGTGCTGTGCAATGTCTTAGACCTGCCAATGTTTAACTTCAGCTTATACAACACCTAAAAAAGTAATTTAAAGCTTGGCCTGTCTATGCATAGAGAACCCAAGTGACCATGGCTAAATTATTAACAAGTTCCAAAAAATGTTATAAAATTAAAAATTCTGAAATAAAAAAGAGCAAATATTAAATTATTATTACAAATAATCTTTAATTAATTCATATATAAATGAGTTAACACATAACTGCACTGCTAACTGCCAACTGTAGAAATATATATATATATATATATATATATATATATATATATATATATATATATATATATATACAAACACACAAACACACACAATATATGTTTTTTTTAAAGGAATTTTTACATCTTGGTGACTTGTGAACACAAACATTCATTTTCAGGAGGATTAACAGGAGTGAATAATAACAACAGCAACAACAATAAAAAATAATAATCATAAAAATAACAACTACAAGACCAGCTAAAGATGAAGAGGAGTCCATGGCGTCTTGTCTCACGAGTCCACTTTGCCGTACGTCCCCTCCGGTGGGCGGTAAAACTTGGGGAATGCCATCAGCTGCAGCATGTTAAAAGCATATTTCCTGCATTTTATATTCTTTTGCACGTTCTCAATCCGGCAGCCTTCTCTGATTACAGGGAGATGGAGAGAAACAGAGGGAGAGAAGGAAAGGGAAAGGATGATAATGGAATAATGGCAGCATGGAAGTGGCAGTGATAATGTCCATCAACAGCAACAAAGCAATGACGAGGCTGCGGCCCAGCAAACCAAAACAATAAAGAAAGAAATAAATCATTAAAAACCCCAGCACCATAACTCCAATTAAAGCAGTAACTCTCACGCCCCTCTGTGAGGTTTGTACCCTTGTGGACTGAACTTTCACATTTGGGTTCAGTGAGTTCCATTGTACCCTGAGTAGACAGTTATCAGCAGTGACAGCCATGTTGAGTGTGGGCGATGATAGGATGATGGCTCTTGAACTGAAGAAATATTTACCCACTCCTGCGATTGGGAACAGAGGCCACATTTGTCAAACCCTTGACTGATATGACACTGGTTGCTGTTTTTATAAACACTGGTGTTTTTTTCTTCATGCGTTTATTTCATACAGAAGCAAAAAGCCAGAATAGAAAAAAATACCTCGTGCAAATTGCATAAGGTGTAGAAGAGCCATTTCAAAAAATCTAAATTCATCTTTATTAAAGTTGCCTTGTGCTTTAAAGTGCTTCGGTCCAAAGGCCTGGTTTACGGGTTTGTCCAAGGACTAACATCCACGGACCACAGTAAACACACTTTCTGTCTCCTTGGTCTATAATTAAAGGTTTTTTTTTGATGATGAACAACCCACTGAAACATTCTTTACAGAACCAGAAGTATTTCTTCTATGACGTTGTCCCAAAGAACTCTTTTGACATCTTTGTTTTTTCAGGTGTAGTACTATAAGACAGAACTAACTGTAACTGTAACTATAACTATAACTAACCATATCAAGGTTTCCAGGAGGCACGGATGCTAAAAAAAGTGAAATGACTGTATTTACCCTCATAACCCACACCGTGTACTTTCTGTGCAACTGCACGGACCAAACTGTGACCCCTGTGTTGTGATGTTCAGTACGAATCCAGATGTGGCCTTATTTTTATGGCAGTAATCCATCATTTTACAACCAAGACTAGACCAACAAGCAAATTGCAGACACTGTGTCTGCACAGGCAACTGTCAAAATAGAGCTTCAACAAAAACAGACCTGGGAAGACAAGGTCAGCAAACATTTAAGGGTCTCAACAACAAAAGCATGGAAGATGGGAGTATCTTTCAAAGACAGGATGCTGTCAACTCAACGTTTTAGTAATATTTGACTCAGAGAGGCTCACTGTTGTCACTGTGGGCTGAGAAGGCAACGGACTAGCTGACTACTAACATTGCTACTGCGGCATTAGCGCAGTCTGGCTACCGGGCTTGCCCAACATAAGCTATCGCACGGCCCTGCTTGCTTAGTGGAAGCTGACATTACCTTTGCGAGGAACACATAAAAGTGAACTGCAGGGTTTCTATAATAAACGCTGATGTTTATGCTTTTGAGACTGTATATTGTCTTTAATAGCTAGCCATTAGCAGTAATTTTTAACATTTGCTATACTGTATCTAGAAAATGGCCTTCTTGGCGTGATTTTTGCATGCAGAGTACAGTAAGTCAGCTAACGTAAGCTAGCTACATTAGCCTACATTAGTAGTTGTAGTGCAAGACTAAAGAACGAAACTGTTGCATAACTGTTAGGAGAAGCCGTGCACTTCCTGGGCCTGATTTTAGCAACATGGCAAATGGAAAAAGAAACCAAGACCGGTCTAATGGGTCCCCATCGGCGCATTACGGGACAGCGCGGCCTTAGTAATCATTTGGCCCAGCAGTGGAGAATAAGCCATGGGGTTCTAAGGGTTGGTTGGATGATCTTTGCCCCTTTGCCACCACCCTGCCAAGGGTGACCCTCCATGCAACACATATTTCACACCTTGCTCTTTACATGTTAAGACATGTCCAGTACTACTGCAACTCACTGATGAAGTATCTCAGTAAAGTGCACAGAGGGTTTTCCAGTCAGCGAAGCCCGTTTACACACACCATTAAACCAGCCGCTGACTGCCTCCTGCTTTTCTTAAACACCCCACAGATGGGGTGTCGCTTTCAGTTATGTCTGGATTAAAGCAGAAGAGGAGGTTAAGAGGATTACAGAAATGAGAAACGACAAACGAGTCAACACGCAGACCCTCCACCCCCCCAAAGGAGGCATGGGATAAAGAGTTAGAGCTTTAGCACAAGTTAAGACAGTACAAGCATGGTTAAGGTATAATCAGCGGTTTATTGATATTTAGCAAGCAGAAAAACAAGACTTAAAATGAGCCACACCACCAGCAGGTGTGAGCTAACAAGCAGGAGAGCGATTGGGTAGAAGTGGCGGGACGCCGGCTTGTGATTGGCTACTGAGCCGGCCTCAGGGTCGTCCCATTGGGCACCTTCTCCCTGGGCCAGCCGACTGCTGAGCGAGCCGGGAACAGACAGAGAGAAAAAGGGAGAGAAAAACAAACACACACATACACACACACACACACACACACAAACGTTACAGAGGGTTAGTAAAATTGAACCAGTGTAGCCTTGTGCGCACACACACACTCACACACACACACACACACACACACACACACACACACTCACTCACTCACTCACTCACTCACTCACTCACTCACTCACTCACAGATGAAAAGGTGCTGGTGGTACTCACATGATGAATGATGTCTCAGGGGGTTGGTGTGTGTGTGTGTGTGTGTGTGTGTGTGTGTGGTTGAGGGGATGCTGTGTGACATGCAGAAGCTATCCTACAGTGCACTCACACAACACCCAGTAACAACACTCTAGAAACCTATCGTATACAATATGGACAAAAGTATTTGGACACCTGTTCATTCATTGTTTCTTCTGAAATCAAGGGCATTAAAAAAAATGTTTTTTTAATGCTTTTGTTGGAGTAACTGTCTCTACTGTCCAGGGAAGAAGGCTTTCTACTAGATTTGAGAGGATCATTGCTGTGAGGATTTGATTGCATCACAGTGACAAGAGTGTTAGGGAGGTCAGGATGTTGGATGATTACCACCCCAGCTCATCCCTAACTTCCCAAATCACCCCAAAAGTATTGGATGGAGCACCATCCATCATTCCAGAGAACACAGTTCCACTGCTCCACAGCTCATGGAGGGGTGGGGGCTTCATACCCTTCACCCAGAAGGAGTGTTTATACACACACACACTTAACAGCACACACACATTATATACAGTATCATACATAAAGTACATTACTAAAGTATTATATATTGTTATGACATCATCTCTGTCACATGAAAACCTTTTTCTCCATTTTATCTCTATTTTTTAAATTCATAATGTATCATCATAGTGACATAATGTAAGTCTGACAGTTGTTCTTTGCATTGTGTAAAAAGATTATGATGAATGGACCAACAGTAATGCTCCAAAATTACTAAAATAAAATCTTTTTACATTGTCTTCCATTCAAAATCTGTATTATGTTGCCATTTTTAATGTTTTTGCATAAAGGCAACAATATGATAAAATCAATACTTTTGCAAATGCTTTCCCTTTTTTTGAGTAAACATATTTATATGATGTTGAACATCAGTGATATCTCCTAGTATCATTCAAGTGTAAGTGTAAGACACATAGCGACACTTCTTTTGTTCCCACTTCAAGCAGTGTTCATAAATAATAACAAAAAAAAGTGTGATGTAAGATGTTTAGCCTTTCTCTCCGCCCCCTCAATCTGTTTATTGTTTATCCCCATCTGCAGGTTAGGACCCTCCTTTACATAATGAGCCCTTGCTCATTTGAACTTCGCTCATTGGTATCTTCACACTCAAAGAACAGGCAGTTAGACTGTAGGGCCGGTCTAGAGCTGTAGAATTACACTACATAATAACACAGTTCGCAGTAAATTCACCTTTCCGTTGTTTTTCAGACACCCAAATGTACACGGCTTCATAGCTCTAGAGTGACACAACTGTCTAACTGCCAAACAAAAATTATTTGTCAAGAGACACAGCCCTCGATGTTCAGGAGTGGAATCAGAGTAAACAGAATGAGGGGAGGAGCCACAGACTAAACATCGCACACAGTATGTAATCGGTTTCAGCTGCAGCTCATTTACTAATGTTTTTGAGGCTCAAATCAGTATGTATTGTTGATGAAACTGAGATGCAGAAGTAAAACATTTGACTGAAGTAACTAAAGAAACACTCTGTAATCAGTTACTGCATCACTGCAAGTTGGCCTGACTTTACACTGTTTTTTCATAGTGAATAATTAAACCAAACACAAGGGAAAATACCATCCATTTTAATTTTACACTAATTCTACCACTAACCATCGCTCCTAACTGGACCACTAACTTACTCTCAGACAACAGAACTAAGCTATTGGATCTACTCTTTAGAGAAAGTACAAATCTTGAACAAAACTACAGTGTATTTAAAGCACAACAGCTCTACATAATCACTGGTTAGGAGTTATGGCAAATCACAGTTAAATCTAAAGTTATTTGACTAAAGACTTTATGCAACAGACGTTATCACAAAGCAAATTTACAGAAATCCAGGTATAACCCAGTAGCGAGCATGCTGAAGGTGCCAGCAGCAGAAGAACTCCTGAAATTGTAAAACTTCTACAATTAAGAACAAGAAACACTGCGGCAAACCCACACTCAACATCCATCCTCCTCTGGACCAGACAGAAAAATATCCAGCATATTTTCACCATGACACGCTCTCTCTCTCTTTCTCTCTCATGATTCATGGCTTAATTAGCCATGCACCTACTGATACTCTGTCATTTGAGTAATCATTTTCACAGCAAATCATTTCCACAGTTCATTAAAACATCATCAATTTACCAAAGCTCTGATTTACCAAACCTGGTGTTGGAGGAGAACTCTAAATAATGTAAGACTCCATAAGGGGAACTTCGGAGATGTTCTAATGAACATAGTGATGGGGAACCACTACTTTGTTTATGTTTATTAGAACATTAGTAAGTAATTTACTGAAGAAATAAAGACATACTTCACAGAAAAGGAGCTCTAAAATACTAGTAAGAGAGAAGTAGTAAAGGACTTTGAGGGAGGGGGTTCAGAGTTTCAGAGTTGTGGAGATGTTATAATAAAAGCTCTGCAGCCAACTGTAGATAGTTGTGGGCCAGTGGGCCATCTCAGCAGACCTGTCTCAGAGGACCTGTACTGGTTAGTGTGTTGAGATGGAGTAGTCCCGATATTCACTATACGGACAAAGGTATTGGGACACCTGCTTATTCATTGTTTCTGTCAAAATCAAGGTAAAAAGTGTTTATCCAGCTTTTGTTGTTGTCATCTCTACTGTCCAGGGAATGTTTCTACTAGATTTTGGAGCATTGCTGTGAAGATCTGTTTGCATGTAGCCACCCCACCTCATTCCCAGCTCCCCAGCTCATCCCAAAAGTACTGGATGGAGCACCAACCATCATTTCAGAGAACACAGTTTTTCCACTGTTCCACAGCTCAATGCTGGGGGGCTTTTTAACCCCTAAGTGAATGTAAAACTATATATAAAGTACAACATGTCTGTTATCAATATCTATGCTGCTGTTGTAAAGCTTCAAAAGTCTGCGTTTAGAACAGTCTAGAACAACCAATTCAATTATGTTAGCAGTGTTATAGCAGTGTTAGCATAGGGGTCACATGAAAACACATTTATAACTCCATAACAGACGCGTACAGAATTTCATCATTCAAGTTTTGAACCATCTTTTTATCATTTTAGCTGCATTCTGATATTTTTACTTACTTGGAAGGTCCATTGTAGATGCTCTGTAGATGCTCAACCAACGTTCAGCTAAATGTCTATTAAAAGAAACTGAACTCTAGGTTGAATGTAAATGATTGTCTATTGATTTAGGGTTTGATTTAAGGTTTGGGTTAGGGTATAGGCTTAGGGCTAGCTCCCATAGAGAATCACTTAGTTTCAGCTTAGAGTTCAGTTGCAGTTATTATATATTCAGTTGAATGTTAGTTAAATGTCAGGTGAGCATCTACAAAGCATCTACAGACCATCCAAGTAAAGTGATATCATGGTCTGAACTGAAGGTCTTATTGAAGGTTGTATTAGTCACTGTTGGCCACTGCAAGCAATATTAGCTTTCTGAGAGTTTCCCACAGCACTGTTTGCGATCATCTCAGTGATCTGTCTGGGAGGTCATATTTGATAATGCTCTGCAATGCCATCCATGCAGAGAAACCTCAAGGAACAAGGAAGAAATTGAATCTTGAAGCGTGGCATTACACGAAGAGATACAGCGTGTGTTTTTTTCTGCAGAGGAAAGAGTTTCGTTTCCCCTAAATCATGTGATTTCTTCATTTTCAATTTCGCATCCAACCCTGCCCCGGACGCCTGAAAAAGGAAACTATCCTAAGCATTTCAGTTTACACTGCAGTTTACACTAAATAACGTTGGACCTGTTAGATCACAGCGTGAAAGTACAGTAACTGAGCTTAGTGAGAAACACTGGAAGGACCCCAGGCCACCTTGTCTTTTGGCCTTTTCCAAATATAACCACAGCCTGTTTCTCTCCACAGCTGGTAAACAAACAGGGACAATAAAAGGTATTTCAAGGTCACTTACAGTACATTAGCTGTCAGCACAAACAGGTTCAGCCTGCCCATTCATCTTTCATCTCCAAAACAAACACTATCACTTTATCTCTGCTCTGCAGCCATGAGAACAATGGCAAGAGAAGGTGTGGTATTTCTTTTGGTATAGCACATTTCATTTACATTTGCCAGTCAAAGGGATTAACCTTAACCTCTTAACACTCCAAGGCCTTTTACATACTAACGTATATGTAAGAACTCCAGGGACTTCTATACTTCTATACTACCCTTGTATTCACACCTATCCAGTGTCTTTTTGCATTAAACCAATGCAGTAATGTACATCTACAATGTACAAGAGTGTATAGTTTATGTATAATGTGTTTATAGTGAATATGTAGTGCACATTAATGCAAATAATATGAATAATATTTCGTAATTATCTGTATTGTTACAACAGTGAGGGACGATCCACGCAAGTTTTTTACTTACCTTTACACCTGTGTAATGTCACATGACAATAAACATGGTTTGATATGATTTGATTTACAAACTGCTGGGGCTATTCCCTGGTAATAGAACCATAGGGTGTTTAAGGGGTTGAGAGAGAAAAAAAAAAACAAAACATTGAAAACATGAAAAAACATTAAAACAGGATTAAAACTATAAATTTAATAGAGATAAAAAGCATGGGGGAAATTTACAAATATTTGAATTTGAAATAAAATCTGACTGATCAAAATACAGTCAATTCTTTTTATATAGTATATTTTTCAATAGTATTTTTAACAGCTTCAGTGCAACAGAAACAAAAAGTGCAAGTTGTAGGCCTGTGCTTCTAGAAATGAATCAAAACAATGAATTTGTTGCCTTTGCAAACAGCACAGCAGGGTGGCAACAAGTGCTGATATGCCATGATTATGTTGTATCCATAAAACCACACGTGGCACTCTGTTTAAATTATATAATTTTATCATATTAAATATTTTATAACATATAGTCAATTAAACATAAAAAAAAAAACATTCTTGTTTTTGGTAAACGACAATGGGGGCTTTCATAATTAACAGTATTTCCAGTAAATCTGGTAAAGAAATCTTCTTTTGGTTGGCAAGAACATTTGTGCTTTGTGGCCTAGAGTTGAGTTTGTTTTTAGTACAGCTTTTAGGGCAGTAATGCAGGTAGATATTCAGATAGAGGAGAGCTGTTTAGTTTACAGCTATATCTGATCAACATGCCCTTAGAAGAGGGACAATATTAATATTGTCTTTTAGGGTTGGGCACTTAAAAGACCTTTACTCGGAAGAGTGTTCAGCAGCCTCTGAACCCAAATAAAGCAGAAATAACATTCCCCAGCCCAGTAACAACTATTTCTTAAGTTTACAAGCCAAGTCAGTTAAAAAGCCTTCCTAACCTCGCTGCAGGTCAAGAAATCCAAATATTTATCGCATTGTACTTACTGTAGTCAGAGATCACTCTTATTTCATTCCTAGTCAAAATATAAAAATATAAGGAAGGAGACATTCACAGAAAACAAAAATATAAAAAAATGTGTCCAGAACAATCAAAACATGAATGGAATACACAGACAAGGGGCTCCTAACATCTTTATGAAATGGGAGAAAAAAAAATTGGGAAACAATTACAGATGTTTCTAAAGTATAGATGATCAAGAAACTCTTGCTGGAAAAATGAAACAAAGAAAAAAAAAATCTAATACAGAAGCTTCAGAACAGGTCTGTTCTGAACAAGATCAGAACAGAGTCCAGACCTCAACATCATAGGTAGCTAAATTGTAATTTTTCCTGAATGAAATACAAACCTAAATGAATACCTGGTTCTTCACAGAGTTTTTCCAAGCCCACTGAACTGTAGGCATATTATTCAGTTAATAATTCTAATGCATAAACTATTGTGAATTATCTATTAACAGTTTGCTTTAGCATTTACCATTTACACTCATGTCTAAAATGACAATACTTTAGTGGGTCTGGGTGTAATAACATAAGAATGTGCTTTTTTGGAGTGTAAGAGTACTACCTCTTCAAGAGAAGGTCACAAGGTCGGTGCTTATAGTAGTAACCCCTCCCAGATTAATGAAAAGGAGAATTACTATATAATCCCCAGCAGTAGTTTTATCATTGGTGAACTGAGCAGGGTCACAGAATCTCATCAAAACATGTTCAACATTTTCAGCAGGCCAATAAGGCCTTATTTGACCCCTTTATTTTTTATTTTTTAAGATAACTGTAATAAACCTCCAAGAGAGATTAAGAGACCAGGATCAGATGGTTGATGAGACATCATTTTGGTACTTGGTGCCCAATATTTTGCGCAAAAGAGAGGGAGCTTATTTTTGGAGGTTCAGCAACCCAAGGTTTTTAACTGATATAGCTTAATAAAGTAAATGTTTTTAACCGATTTACCATTGCTAACAAACTGAATTGCCTGAATTTTAATAACATGGCAAAACCTCAACCACAACTACTCTCCTGAGTTTTTATTGACTTTTTAAAACTTTAAAAATGTACAGTTGTTTTCTTTAAAAAATGGGGTTTCATTTTTTATGTTGTTTTTGCCATTTTTGAAAAAGGTATTGGGTCTGTTGATACAAAATGTAAATGTAATAGCATAGCCCATTATACGTACAGTAAGTATGATGATAATGATAATGGTTTGCTCTAAATGAACCTTACTGCCATAGCAGGCTTGGTTTGGATTCAAATAAAGTCCATTTAGTCTCAATTTACTGCACTGCAGGCAAAAAGTGTCCCAAAACATATTTACTAGTCATACACTATATGAATAAAAAAACAGCTCAGTAACACTGAGATAAATAAGCACAGTGATTGATCAGTCTACTTTGGCTTTAGTAGAGCTCAGTCACACTGAGATAAATAACTGATCAGCACAGTGATTTATCAGTCTACTCAGGCTTTAGTAGAGTTCAGTAACACTGAGATAAATAACTGATCAGCACAGTGATTTATCAGTCTACTCAGACTTTAGTAGAGTTCAGTAACACTGAGATAAATAACTGATCAGCACAGTGATTTATCAGTCTACTCAGGCTTTAGTAGAGCTCAGTAACACTGAGATAAATAACTGATCAGCACAGTGATTTATCAGTCTACTCAGGCTTTAGTAGAGCTCAGTAACACTGAGATAAATAACTGATCAGCACAGTGATTTATCAGTCTACTCAGGCTTTAGTAGAGCTCAGTAACACTGAGATAATTAACTGATCAGCACAGGTCTGTTGCTGCCAGAGCACAATTGTAATTAAGAGTTTGTGTGACATTTGATTGCTGCCCAGAGAAAGGTTGCATTGCTACATAACAGATACTGTTTAATGTACTGGATTTTAATACCACAGATTGGGGAAACTGGAAAGAGGAGTCCTTCATGAAAGAAAAACTGTTTCTGGGCAACTTTTACTTGCAGCTTAGATGGCTTTAGTATGAAGTAGAGGAAAAGAGTGTGTTGATGACAGAGCAAGATGGAGCATGTGTAGACGAGCTATGTGAAGTCCGTACCTCCGCATGCAGTCCAGGGCCCGGACGAAGTAGTCTTTGTGGAGCTGATGCTCATCCCTCAGCAGAGCACACTGCTCCAGCGTCACTGACATGGATGTCCTGTCTTTGGCACTTTTACAGCTAGTGAAGCGGATGCCATTCAGCCGCCGACATATCTGAGGAGATGGAGTGCACATTACTTAATTTCATCCATTTAGCAACATTAAATTATTGTTGACTGAACTCTTAAAATGCATGCTTATTCATCAGTAAGCATTCGGTAATGTAGGTAAGTGTAAAATTAATACTCTTATTTCGATGTGTTTCAGGAACATTTGCTAATAATTTGATAATTTCAGTCCACAGCTGCCCCAACAGTCCACCTGGGTAGTTTATCTCAGTAACACTGAGATAAATAACTGATCAGCACAGTGATTTATCAGTCTACTCAGGCTTTAGTAGAGCTCAGTAACACTGAGATTAATAACTGATCAGCACAGTGATTTATCAGTCTACTCAGGCTTTAGTAGAGTTCAGTAACACTGAGATAAATAACCGATCAGCACAGTGATTTATCAGTCTACTCAGGCTTTAGTAGAGCTCAGTAACACTGAGATAAATAACCGATCAGCACAGTGATTTATCAGTCTACTCAGGCTTTAGTAGAGCTCAGTAACACTGAGATAAATAACCGATCAGCACAGTGATTTATCAGTCTACTCAGGCTTTAGTAGAGCTCAGTAACACTGAGATAAATAACCGATCAGCACAGTGATTTATCAGTCTACTCAGGCTTTAGTAGAGTTCAGTGACACTGAGATAAATAAACGATCAGCACAGTGATTTATCAGTCTACTCAGGCTTTAGTAGAGCTCAGTAACACTGAGATAAATAACTGATCAGCACAGTGATTTATCAGTCTACTCAGGCTTTAGTAGAGCTCAGTAACACTGAGATTAATAACTGATCAGCACAGTGATTTATCAGTCTACTCAGACTTTAGTAGAGTTCAGTAACACAGATAAATAACCAATCAGCACAGTGATTTATCAGTCTACTCAGGCTTTAGTAGAGCTCAGTAACACTGAGATAAATAACTGATCAGCACTGTGATTTATCAGTCTACTCAGGCTTTATAAAAAAATATATAAAATATCAGTGCACTGATTTAAAATAATGAATACATGAAGATAAAAGTAAGACTAATTCAAGTCACTGCAGTTATGATTTTATTAATCACACAGGTTTTATAATAAATAATTAGGTCATTTTTAATTCATGGTTTAGTTTCCCTGGCTGCTGGCACCCACAACAGTGCTGCCAGACTAGCAAAGACTGTGTCATGCTCATGAATCATGGGAGTGGTATATGGGAAAGTACAAAGTACAAGATAAACCACAGTCCTGGCACATTCCCCTGGTGAGAATCCAAATTACGCGCCAGCTTAGGCAATGAAACATACCCGAGAGTTTTAGCATGTAACTTTTTTTCCTAGAAAGCACTCCCACAGTCACTTCCATGCATTACTGCTTCATCTGTACAGCATAGCACTCTAAATTGACACCAAGGATATGAACATATCTTTATTAAAAACCCTTATATTTACAATTAGTGAGTTGTATCCACTTCACAGGTTTATGACTGGTAGACTGAAATATATTCATGCAATAGCCTGCTATATAACACATGCAGTAAATCCAGCTTGATTCGGAAGTGTAAAAATGAGTCAGCACTTTGGAGTTTATTGCTCTGATGATGAACCATTTCTTCCTCAGAGACTTGTGGTACTCACGTGTTCTTTACTCGTGTACTGTCTTAAGGGTCAAAATAACCAGTTTTACAGCAGAGAGGAAAACCTCGAGCTAAAGTGACCCCAACCTTAGAAAAAAGATACTATAATCCCATAAATGCTGTAGATCACCAAGGTACAAAGATGATCTTAAGGTCATTATTGCCCATTAAAACAATGAGAGTATACAAAAGACTACACAATGGTTAAAAATATTAATAAACCTTTGTGGAAAACCTTTGTGGATTGCTCTACTGACAATCGTTTAAAAACTTGTAGCACCAAAAAAGGTTCCACTATTGTAACACTTCATTTGGAGTGGTTCTTTTTATATGTTCTTTGTAAGAGTATATATAATAATTAACTCTAAACAGAGTCTGAGTAACACATCAGTACCATATCAGTGCAGTAGCAGCACGGAAGCCACTGAATACACTTAAAGGTAAAGATCCTGAAGATGTTCTGTTGATGCTTTACTGATATTCAGTAGATTTACTGCTAATCTGTTACATTAAGTAGACTTAATATCTTACTTCCATTAAACAAAACCTAATCCAGCCTACCCCAAAACCTAACGCTACCCCTGACCCTAATTCTAACCTTCATCCTGGCCCCACTCCTGACCTTAACCTCAACCCAAAACCTAATCCTCATCCTGACCTAATCCTAACCTTAACCTCAACCCAAAACCTAATTCTAACCCTCATCCTGGCCCCACTCCTGACCTTAACCTCAACCCAAAACCTAACCCTAACCCTCACCCTGGTTCTAATCCTGGCCTTAACCCCAACCCAAAAATTAATCTTAACCTTCATCTTGGCCCTAATCATGTCCTTAACCTCAAACCAAAACCTAATCCTAACCCTCATCCTGGTTCTAATCCTGTCCTTAACCTCAACTCAAAACCTAACCCTATCCCTCATCCTGGCCCTAATACTGACCTTAACCCCAACCCAAAAATTAATCTTAACCCTCATCCCGGCCCTAATCGTGACCTTAACCTCTACTGAAAACCTAATCCTAACCCTCATCCTGGCCCTAATCCTATCCTTAACCTCATCCCAAAACCTAACCCTTACCCTCATCCTGCCCCCCCCTCTAATCTTAATCTAATCCAGTTAATCTCCAGTTTCAGACTGGTGTCAGCAGCAGCAGGTCTATAACGACTAATTGAGGATGTTGAGATGGTCTGCATTAGATGATCAGTGATCTCTCAGGTGAACATCTGCTGATCTGAACTTCGCCTCTATATAAAATGAGTAAGAGCTGAATTCAGCAGATTATAAACACATTGTATTTATGCAGTTCATTAAAAATCTCTTGATGATCTATTGACTATATTCAGATGCTCCACTGCTGCTCCATCACTGAGATGTTGTTTAGATGTTACTGAGAGTCTGATGAGTGTTTATTTCACCACTCCAAATAAAGTGTCTCCCCCTTTTTCCAGTAATTTATAATATAGATCCCTTCCTTTCGCTTTGAGAGTAGCTGTGTTCTTCTCTGTATCATTTAGCGCATTCCAGTTTGTAATCAGACTGCTGACTTCTCCAATGGTCTGTATGTACGTCCAGACTTCAGCTCCTCACTCTTCCAACTTCAGAGCTTACAGATTAGTTTTACAGTAGTTACTGAATACGTAACGGTTAGGTTGATAGTGCTGACAAAGGGGGAAAAAGGGTGTCCTTAGGAATAAAACTGGCAACCATAACCATGGAAACTTTGTTCTGGACTAAGTCTAATGCAGTGGCACTCTGAAACGAAAAGGAGATAGTGAATGTGTACATAAGTGTGTGCATTTGGAAAAAAAGGGACTTGTAATGTTTGCCAGCACAAGATCAAACAGAGGGGGAGTAAAAATGTATGGTACCATGTAGTTCCCGTTTTTTTACCCAGCACTAATCTGTGCCACTACATGGTCATCCTAGGACTGGGTCTTGCTGACATGCATTTACATTTCTGGCATTAAGCTTATGTGCTTATCTAGAGCCACCTGTAAGGTTACTCGTATTCCAGAGGTGGGCCAATGTAGTGTTAAGAGTCTTGCTCAAGGACTTATTGGTGTAGTGCAGCACAGTCACCCAAACCGGGAAGCAACCCACAGTGCGAGTGTAGTGGAGTTATCCATTGCACCATACCAATCACAAAGCATAGCACATTTCAAACTGGTCGGGAAAACTCATCACTTACTGCAGAAGCAATGGTTATCCCTAATTGTGATGGTTTACCTTAGCCTTCTATAACATTTAGAAGATTTGTGACACTGCAATTGGGGCAACCTCACAAAAGAAAATGAGAACCCATCAAGGTACCCAATGTAGTGAACTTCATTTAGCTAGCAATTTGCAATAATAATGGCCTAATCTTGCAACAGGCCATTCAACATAGACATAATAGACATCAAAAAGATGATAGCCTTCTTTTCCACTATATGGTGGAACAGTTCTGAGCATGGAAAGTAGCCACTCCACAGTTCAGAATGTTAATGCTCCTGTTATGTTCAGCTGTGAGGAACAGCTGTCTTTAGCTCAATTAATGTTAATTTAATCAATATTTAGTGTAATCAAATTTTAATGTCTTTCAGATCAGGGTTTACTTATAATAATTATAGCCATCTTTTTCTGTACAGTTGCTAAAAAAACAAAACAAAACAAAACAAAAAAAAAACAGTTTCAACCCTTTTAAAATAATTATTATTTTAAAATTGGATTATTGTTGTATTTTAAAACTCTGCAATGGGTCAATTTGACCCGCAATATAACAGAAAGGTTAAATTGATTATGGACAACTTTCCCAAAAGCATGTGTAGTATATTCATTGGCCATGCAGATGTTCATAGGCCTGAAGGAATGGTATGGAGTTGAGGAGTGATATGGTAAGCCACACAGGGTAGATGTAGAAAAGAAAGGGGGCCCCGTTTCTTGACCAAATATACATGAATTGAACAAACATAAGATGCTGTTTAGATTTGGACATCCCTTTGGGTGAACATGACATTGATTTAAACGCGGTCCAGATGATATGTAATGGTGGGGGCTAATGACTGTTCCTTATGGATGAAATGCAAACATTCCATATATGGCAACAATCCAACAGAATATGACGTGAAGTAGGGTATAAAAACTCAAGGTATTCCTAAGTCAGGAAGAGAGAGACTGAGGGGCACTCAGAATTGGCAGACTCTCTCCACACTGTTCTTTTGATTGAAATAAAATATTTCATTGTTACAACTAAAGACGGTGGTTACAGACTCTCCTTTTTTAATAACAAGTCCATCTCCAGAGGAAGACGAACCGAGACGACACATGGGAGCAAAAAGATGATTCTTAAATGGTACAGCGAGCATCACCCGGTTAAGATGATCTTTATGACCCACTAGCTAGCACTAGTGGCAGTTACACAAAGCTACACTATATGGACAAAATGACTGGGACACCTTCTCGTTCACTGTTTCTTCCTAAATCAAAGGTATTAAAAAGACTTTATCCTGCTTTTGTTGGAGTAACTCTACTGTTGAGGGAAGAAGGCACAGCGCTGCTGTGAGGATTTAATTGCATTCAGCAACATGAGCTTTAGAGAGGTCAGGATGTTGGATTGGATCATCACCCCACCTCATCCCTAACTCCCCAACTCATCCCAAAAGTACTGGATAGGGCATCAACCATCATTCCAGAGAACACAGTGCCACTGCTCCACAGCTCAATGTTGGCTGGGGGCTGGCATTAGCCTTGGGGTTAGCAACAGGTTCATGTTTATCTGCTTCAGAGAGTCTTATTCTAATGGCAGTACTTCTCTATGGGGACTAAACAAGCTGTGTGTATGCATGGGCATACATTAGCATACAAGTAGCTGAATGCATTCATTACAAACAGTGTCCACAAACATTTGGACATGTAGTGTACCAGAATGCAAATAAGAATACGAAGCTTGGAGGAGAACCCTCACTGCCAGTTCTGTTACATCAGCAAACAGATGACCACACTGGGAAGATATCTATGGCATTTTTGGTACCTACACAATGCGACTCTACTCACTTTTTGGTAGCTGGTTAGTTTTCCACTCCCACAGCTTCTGAAATGTATCTGGTGATGTCCTAAAACACTGTAATCTTTTCAGAAGACTATCAGAGTTTTACAAGCTGTCATTGTGATCAAATGTGATTGGATATTTTTTTGTGCAGAAAAAATTAGAACCCTCACATTTATTACTGCTTCATATGTCTAAAATGAGAACCAGGTGCATAACACATCAGCTGCAGATGATCAGAACATGGTTAGAGAGGATTCTAGAGGAGCCAGTCTTATTTAAACCTCAAACGTTTAGTCTGGTGTTGTTGAAGTGAGTGGTGAAGATCACGACGGCCAGATTCAAAGAGCTCTCTGCGGCCTTTAGAAAGAAGGTCGTAGATTAGACAGGGAAGGGACATTGCCAACATGGTCAGGTCGGTCTTTCTGTCCAAAGCAGACTGCAACAGGTATAAAGAAGCTTCCAATAATCTTAAAATCACGTGGTGTTGAAGCTGTGGCTTGACTGATTGTTGACTGATTGTTGACTGATTGAGGCCACAAACGCCCTGAAAATGCCTTAGGCTTACCGCTCCCGCAAGCCAGAGTATCTCCACATTCTTCCTCTTCTTGGTCACTACGTTCTGGCCCAGTGTTTCAAGCAACTCTTTAACATCAGTCTGCGTCTGAAAACAGGGCAGGCCTGAGAGCAGGAGAGACGTAGAGGCAAAGAGAAAAAGAGAAGAGAAGACAGAGAAAGGATATGTGAGATCTTCTAAGCTTCACTGAGTCTTTAAGACTGTTTTCTTTTTTCCCATCAAAGCACCTACTAGAGATAAGGTAATCGAGGTTCATAGTGTACACATTCATGAGGGAGATGGGGGCGAGAGATAAATGGGAAGAGACAAGATAAGATGTGCTACAATGGAACTTGAAACAAGAGTCTGTTTATTTGTCGTGCAGCCACTGCTGGTTTACTGGAACTGTCGAGAGCATGTGCCGTCAGCAAGGCTTTAGGGGCTTTTTGATCCTAAACTGCATGAATGTCATCAAACCATCAAACCATCAAACCATCTGTAAACATGACTGGATTTGCTGGTTTTAGAGGTAAGGCAGAGGGGTAAAGGTATGAAAAACTTTAATCAATCAGGTGAATAATAAATGAATGTAAACACTGCCAATTGATGTCATCTATGACAGTACCAACAGGACCAAACATGCTCATGAATGTGGCTGTAAAAGAGAACAGGGCAAACCTTTTTCTACAAGAACAGAACATGCATCACTGTAATAGGATGAGTGGCATACTGACTCACATTCTAATGGGATCTTGTCACTCAGTGACTTGTAGTAAGCCTCTAGAATGTCGAAATTTCTCTGGTTTATCCTCTCCTGTAAGGATATATCCCCAAACCTGAGAAGAAGAAAAGTGCAGAGAGAGAGAAGAGAGACATTTAATGCACGTAACCAGCATTTCTGCACTTCTGTATTTATACCAGGCTTTAGTTTAGTTTACCAGACCTAGACTGAGCCAAAGTCTAGACTAAAACTAACTGCCCAATGCAGATTAAGCTTTAATTTTGCATTTTTCTTTGTCCAAGAAGAGTGCCCTAGAACAATTAGATCAGATTAGATTAGGTGATTAGACAGACAGATTCTTGTTACTACCAATAAGCTTACTATAGTAAAATTCCTACAGTTGTAGTGAACTGTAAAATCCCTAGAAAAATACTACAGTTTTAATTAACTATAGAAATTGTACAGATCAAATGAACTGTAAAAACCCTAAATAAAAACCCTACAGTTCTAGTAAACTTATACTTAAACTTATAGTTTTAGTGAACTGTAATTTCCCTAGTAAAAAAAAAAACGACAGTTTTAAATGAACTGTAAAAGCCCTACTAGAACAATGTTGCAATGACAGTAGTATGCAAATGTCTAAACACTCTGGTCTAAATAAATTGATTTTCCTGATGTTTTTTGTAAATAGCCTACCCTAGTGGAAGTTTTAAAGAACTATAGATAGTTTATCCTAGTAAACACCCCACAGTTTTGTGAACTGTAAAAGCCCTATGTGAAACTACATACTACTGTCCCAATTACAGCAGCATGCAAAAGTCTAAACATTCAGGTCTAATGAAATGTATTGTTGATTTTCCTGATGTTTTTGTAAATAGCCTACCCTAGTAGACACCCTACAGTTCTAGTGAACTGCAAAACCCCCTTAAACTGTAGTGAACTGAAAAATCCAGAGTAGAAATCCTACAGTTCTAGCAATCTATAAATAGCCCACCCTAGTAAAATCCCAACAGTTCTGGTGAACTCCCTGGTAGAAGTCCCTTGTAGAATCCCTGGTAGAAACTCTACAGTTCTGGTGAAACCTACAGTTTTAGTGAACTATAGATAGTTTATCCTAGTAAACACCCCACAGTTTTGTGAACTGTAAAAGCCCTACAAGAAACTACATACTACAGTCCCATGCACACATCTAAACACACTGGTCTAATAAAATGTATTGCTGAGTTTCCTGATTATTTTTGTAAATAAGCGTAAATAAGTTCACAACACACTTCTGCACATTTAAGGTGCATTTGCATAATCTAATATACTGGAAATATTCAACTGTACATATTTTTATATGTTTAATTAATAATTAAACATAAAAAAATATTTGTGCTCTGGTATTGTAAGTTTATTTTCTGTAGAAAATTTTCTTTTCTTTTTTTTTTAATTGAGCAAAATATGTAATTTAAATACATAATAAAGTGTTCAAACTTTTGCATACCGCTGTTTGGAGAGAAGTAGTATTGTATGGGCAGCAGTAAGCATGCTGTTATTTTATAATTATTATTTCTCACTTGTAGCTCACTGAAGCAAGTAGTGACGTTCTGTTGAAAGTGTGTAACCGTTCAATCTCTAGTACATTTGTGTTTGTAAATACAAGAGATTAGATTAGATTAGATTAGGTGATTCGAATTTGAAAGATTCTTGTTTTTACCAATAAACTTACTCTAGTAAAATTTCTACAGTTGTGGTGAACTGTAAATGTCTAGCAGAAACTCTACAGTTTTAGTGAACTGTAAATAGCTCTACTGTAGTAACAACCCTTGATTTCTGGTAAACTGTAAAAGCCCTACAATAAACTCTACAGTTTAAGTGAACTGTAAAAGCCCTATAGTTTTAGTTAACTATAAATGTTGTACAGATCCAGTGAACTGTAAAAACCCGAAAAAACCCTAAATTTCTAGTGAACTGCAAAACCCTATAGTTTTAGTGAACTGTACATTCCCATGTAAAATAAACCCTACAGTTTTAGAAAACTATAAAAGTTGTATAGATCCAGTGAACTGTAAAAACCCTAATAAAAAACATTCTGTTTTAAGTGAGATGTAAAAGCCCCAGTGAAAAAAAAAATACAGTTTTAGTGAACTGTAAATTCCCTAGTAAAAAAAACTTCAGTTTTAAGTGAACTGTTAAAGCCCTATAAGAAACCCTACAGTTTTAGGGAACTGTTAAATTCCTAGTAAAAACCCTACAGTTTTAGTAAACTATAAAAAAATTACAGATCCAGTGAACTGTAAATTCCCTAGTAAAAACCCTACAGTTTTAGTTAACTATACACATTTCACAGATCCAGTGAACTGTAAAGAACTACATTTCTAGTGAACTGCAAGAACCCTACAGTAGCAAACTGTAAAATAAATATGCAGTTTTTAATGCAATTAAAATGAAGTGCCATCCTGGTGACCACACGGACGTCTCTCCAGAATATCCAGTCCTCAGTTTGCGTCTTTAGGCTTCTTAATGAGCTTTAGGTATGTGAGTTCATCTTAAGGTAAACAGTTATTATAGGCGTTATTATACGAATGTGTTTTAATATGTTTTAATATGAAGGTGCAGTTTCGCTGTACCTCTCTGCGATGGTCTGCTGTTCGTTGATGCCCACGTTAAACAGCACTGGGAAGACCTGCAGTAGCTTGCCCTGGCGCAGTTCATCTGGCAACGTCTGGAAGGCTTGGAGTGGGAGCGGCACTTCGACAGTGTAATGGTCTCTATACACACAAACACATCAAGAGAGGGACATTTGAGCCAAGGGCATTGCCAGATTTATTGGCATTCTAAAGGAACTCGCAAACTGGTAAGGAGTGTAAGGTTTCATAGATCCATTAACTCACAAAAGCTTTTAGATTAGCCTGGAGTGTTTCAACACAGCCTGGCAGGAACAGTGTTTCCAACCAATCGTTCATGTACATGTCTGACACAGTCAGAGGAACACAGTGTACTGCTAACTGTACTTCTTCTAAATAACTGAATCCACTCAGAAATCCAATCTTATGACCATATCAAAGAGAATTGCACAATTTAGTATGTGTTAATCATTCTTGCAACTTTAGTCTTTGCAGAACTGAAACAGCTGGAAGCTGAAATGTGCAAACCAATTGTGTGTGTGTGCCGTAAACATTCTTAACCCCAATTAGTTTTTGAGGGTTTCGAAAGGAGGCCTTCATGTTGGCCAACAGTAATTATGCCTCATGAAATAATGCAGTTCAGCTAAACCCAACTGAACCGATTTCTCACTCGTACTTGTGTACGGCAGGGAAGTATTCACCCCCTTGGATGTTTACCTCTTTTATTGCTTTTATAAATGGAATTATGGTCAACATCATTTGTCCCCCTATTAAAGTGGCAGACCTAATTTAACAGAGGTCCAGGCATTTGGTGCTAACAGTCTCATAATTAGTGAAAAGGAGATCACCTGAGTGCAAGGAATGTGTCTTAAACGGAGATGTCCCTGATCCGAGCCGATCTGACTTAGGATCGGGAGCCAAATTAGGTATTTTTAATGGGTCGGGTAGCCGTCTTTAAGGTTCCGAACTATTTTCAGTCCTTAGGTTTGCTGTAGCAGGGTGCCATCTGGCGTTAAGATACATGATCCTCAACTGCTGCAGAATTTAGAAATTAAGTTTTATTCAAACAGGAAAGTGTGGAGACGTTACCAGTTAGCAGCCAAAACAAAAACTTGAATTGGCTTCTAATGCTAACTCTCTATTCCACCTTAAACAGTGACACAGTTACAGTGTGTGTATTCCAACAGCCGAGCGTAACTGCTGTATTATTTAAGGTGGAGCAGAAAGTTCGGGGAAGAGGAAAACTTTAGCTTAGCGATAGCTCAGAGCCTCACTGTAAACGTGATATAGCATCAACCAACGGCTCCCAGAGCAGCAGGTAAAAAAATGAGTTAGTTAATCCATCAGAAGATCTAGAGGAACTTGAGCTTTGCAACAACAAAGATGTTCTATCCCATTATCTCCATTTGGGAAGATCGAACGTTCCTCCCATCCCATCTTGGGAGGAATAACCCCTGGTTAGAAACCAAACTATGGTGTAGGTTCCCCAGTCCTTTTTTTAAACCAGGTCTGAGTTGTAAATGAACAGAGAGCTAAATGGTCAGGTGGGTCAGACAAACTGGACTTTAATATATTAAAAACTACAGAGTTTAAAACAGTCGTTTAAAAAATTGCTCCAAACAAAGTAGATCAGATTAGAATTTAGTCTGATTTATAGAAACTGGTACTAAAATAGAGATTTTACTGTTGTTTACTGTCATGTATTAGCACTTCTTACCAAAGAAAGACCACAAAGATCGGATCAATATCGTCCGATAGTCTGTGGTAAGGGACTCGGATTGGATCGCGGGGTTAAAAAAACTAGTCTCAGGTAATTGTAGTATAAATACACCAGTCTGGAAGGTCGGGCCATTGGTTAATCACTATTCTTGTCTACAAATACACCATGAAGACGAAAGAACACTCCACACAGTCCCTGGAGCTCGGATAAATCCATCATTAAGAAACGGAAGGAATATGCGTAAATCTGCCTAGAGCAGGCCGTCCTCAAAAGCCGAGTGACCGTGCATGAAGGAGCCTAGTGAGGGAGGCCACAAAGACACCTAGGACGACTCTGAAGGAGTTGAGTTGAGTAAACTGATGATGCTACTGCCATGCTTTATTAGTGGTGCAAAGGTGCCAATATCTTTGGCTTTGACTGATCCTTTTTAACACTGGGGGGCATTTTCTGATATAGTGCTTTTAGTCTCTCAGAAAACCCTACCTAGCAACACAAAATCGACAGACTACCATCAATCTAAAGTCTATAGCGATGGTTCGTTTAAACTTTGTTAGCCCTTTTACCTTATAGCAACTTTAAGATCATTCTGAAGCTCCAGACTGGACTGGGACAGGGAGAATGGGAGTTTGTCCTCCTTCAAAACTCTGAAAGAGCTGAAAACCTTCTGAAAATTTTCTACACATTATTTTTCACAGTTTTTTATATTGTATATCTCTACTTGTGAAGCGTCATTGGGTTTGTAAAAGGTTCTGTATGAATTCAACTTCTCATTATAGTAGCCAGGGTAAAAGTCTTCCCTGATGTGGATGGTGTCTCTTTTGTTGCTCAGAAAAAGAAAACATAGCAGCCTTTCAGCGGCCCGTGTTTTCCCTCTCTGCTTTCAATCTGAAGGAGTAGAGGAATTTGACTGGCCTCCAAAAAGACCTGACTTCAACTTTCAGCTCTACCACTTAAGAGACTTAATTGCTCAACTGCAGTGACTAATGCTCCCTGATGCTTTCCAGGTTTAATAGAATGGGATCAGAGCAGCAATGTACTGACAAGTTCTCTGAAAGAGTTCAGGATGTTGAATATGTTGAATGAGTAGTGTCCACATACAGTGAACCAACCTAGCCGGATAAGGGCTAACATGCGATTCCTTCATGTCATGTATTGCTAAGCACTGTTTCTTGAGGAGCTGTTGGTGAATACATTTGGAGTGTCTACTGTGCATTGTTTTTGTATTCTGGCATGACCTAAAGGTTAGAGAAGGGGCCTCGCAACCGGATCCCCTGAGCCAACATGACGCTACCGAAGTGTCCTTGAGCAAGACACTTGACCCCAACTGCTCCTCTGGCTCGAGTGTGGGCTTTTGTAGCAACCCTAACAGACGAGCTCAGTTGAATATCATTCTGTATTATAAAGGAAGTGAGAACTATGCCCCTCTTCTCATCCAGTGAGAACAAGGCCAGCTGTGAGTACAGATGGCTGTGAAATTGTAGGAATTTCTAAATTCTAAATCTGGAGAATGATTGTATTATGAGTAATGCAGCTGTAAAAGGCAGAACACTGCTAATCATTTGTACCCAGACTCTAAGCCCATTTAACACAATGCATGTGACTCATCTGTCACCCAGGATCACGGCCAATTTCCTTTAGACCTTTAGGCACTTGACACAGAGTAGGCATATATTGTCACAAAAACCTCATAAATTAGCAGACATTCAATTGATGTCAATGTAAAAAGATTTGATTCCAAGTCATTTTGGAGCATTTCTATTGGTCCATTCATCATGTTAGGAACAACTGTCAGGTGTTTTGTTATATATGGCTGTAAACTAAATCTATATCATGCCGTGCAGTTTAGAGAGCTGAAGCTCATCATGTAGGATATACAATAGATATCATATATGCGGTTTAACTTCTAGAGGTAAGGACTTGGACTTGAGTCAGACTAGATTCTCAAATTACAAAGACTTGAGACTTGATTTAGTCTTCCTAAATTGACTTGTGGGTATGAGGACTTGATAAGGACTTGATGAGACTATGCTTCTGTGTTGCAGGGTCCTGCAAGAGACCTACGTTGTTGGGAGCGTATATATATATATATAAACTACATAGCCAAAACACTAGTTGGCAGTGTGATTTCTATGCCACTGTGTTGACTTCCTTGGTGTACTACCTGGCAATAGCGCCTAAAACTCAGCGTTGATGTTGGAGTTGGAGGTAACAGCTGTTGAACAATAGCTGCTGTTAATTTGACAAAAAAATCTGCAAAAGTATAAAAGAGAGAAGACGTCGGATGAGATGTCCATACAGCTACTGAACCATATCAGTTTGTCCATCTGAAATGAAAAATTGGCAGTGAAGGTGTAAATGCAATGCCACGCCATGTCACGTCATGTAGTTACATTTGTAGAGAGGTGTGGGGCAGTTTATGGTTGCGCAGGATACGGCGTAGGCTATGCAGCTACATGGCACCTATGCTGTGCACACACCGTAGATTCAAGTCAGAATCATAAACTGACCTATAGGCCTTTTTTTGTATAGTATTTTCAGGTGAATCCTGTACTTAACCCCTTACAAATACATGGCCTATAACACACTAAGGTGTATTATTCAGTAGCTACAAGGACTTCTGTACAAACTGGTGGGTCTACTCTTCGGTTATGGAAGTGTGCAATAAAAATGGCCATTTAAGGGGCTGAACTCTTACAGGAGATGAGTTCTTACAGGTACTCTTACTGAGATGTTCAAGTTTTGTGTGGTAATTTAACCTAACCTAACCACCTAATTGTTTGGAAAATGACATAAAACATTAATGTGATGCCAGCCATTATTTAATTATGTTTAAAGCTTTAGTAATGCCCATTTCAGATCTGCTTTGTAGTCTGCAGCAGCTTCCTTGGGCTAATTCACAGTTTCCAGTTTTTCTCCAAAGCTGCTTTAAATTTTCGGCATAAGTTCAAGTCAAACCAGATCTAACTGCTCTACATCAGTTCCAGATGCTCTGTTGCCAGTAGGTTCCAGTAACAAGGTGCCAACAACTTCCCGGAAGGGTCAAGGTGACTATTAGAGAAGAAGAAGAAATGCAGGCAGTGAGATGTCTGCATATATCTGAGGTATAGTATAGCCATACAGAAAGACTGATACACTGACAGACATATAGATTTTGTCTTGTTTGAATCAGCAATCTAATACAACTTGAAACGTTGCAAACACCCTTAGGCCAATATGACTAAACTGTAAGTCACCCTGGATAAGAATGTCTGCCAATGGAATGAAAATTCCAGTGATGTTAAATCATTACTGCCACATCTTCCCTGGGCTGGCTCGGCCCTCACCAGTCTCCTCCCATGTGTCCTCACTATTCCTGCCTTGTTATTACTACTGCTGTGGAGGACTAGGGTTGGTGTGGTGCAACAGATAACACCACTACCTGCCAGTGAGCTACTACACCACATGGGAGACTGGGGTTTGATTTCTCGTCTGGGTGACTATGCTGCGCCAGTCCCTAACACTATATTGGTCCACCTTTGTAATATAAGTTACCTTGTTAGTTGCTCTGGATAAGAGCATCAGCTAAATGCCATAAAATGTAAAATGTACTAGGTCTCAAAGAAAGATCTTTCTTAACTCCACCCTCTGAGTGTATGACACCAGGGAAAGCAATAACACAGTGATCTTGGGATGTCCTGGTCCAGTTTTTCTGCCCCTTGATCCAAACAGAGTACCTTAACGCTGAGCGGTGGCCAAAACCACCAACGAATACCTGCTCCTGCCCACATGTAAAGTGTGCATAATGCATAAAAAATAGGTTAAGTATTAGATAAACAATTAAAAAGCAAAAAAGAAAATCCCCTCAACAAGCAAACAAAGCAACCAAAAAGCCTATTTTCTGCCGCTGGTTCAGCTTCCAAGCCTTTTGGATTTATACACCAGTCGCTGTCTGAGGAAGTCAAAAAGGATTATTAAGGACTCCACCCACCCAAGCCACTGCCTGTTCTCACAGCTGCCCAGCGGCAGGAGGTACAGAAACATCAAGACCAGAACCAGTCAGTTCAAAGACAGCTTCTACCCTCAAGCCATCAGGCTTCTGAACAGACAATAGCGCAGAAGAGCCTTGCGGTCCATAGTCACAATCTCATCTGTATCATCACACTTCCACCACATACAAACACACTCTGCTCCCTGAACTTACTACTCAGTCACACTGCCCCCACAAAGACTCCTCCCCACCCACACTACACCTGAATTCATACCCATCCAGTGCCTTTTGTAAATTATGTGAACATTACAGATTATATCAAACCTTTATATATTATATTATTATATGTGGGAGACTGGGGTTCGATTCCCAGTCTGGGTGACTGTGCTGAGCTACACCAATAAGAGTCCTTGGGCAAGACTCCTAACACTACACTGTCCCACCTCTGTAAGTCGCTCTGGATAAGGACGTCTGCTAAATGCCATAAATGTAAATGTAAATGTAAATATTAAACTTTAGCTTTAAATATTGTAATAGAGAGTATGTATAATGTGTGTATATGTGTAGTAGAAGTTACTGTGTCAATACTTTTACCAAAGTGAGGGACTGTAGTTTGTCCCTCACCTTAACACCTGTGTAATGTGACGTGACAATAAACTTGATTTGATTTTGATTTGAAAGTGCATAAATAGTCCCACCAGTTTGTACAGAAGTCCATCTACTGGCAAATACAGCTTAGGGTGTAATAAGACCTACTGCATTAAGGGGTTACTTTTTTTGTCATACTTGTGGTCAATTAGCTACTTAATTAATGTGGATTATTTCACTATGGGCTTTTTAACAGTTTACACCCCCAATTATGCACTGTGATTGGATTGCACTGAATTATCCACAGCGTTGTAGAACCGGCAGTTCCTCTAAACTGTTCACAGTCTCCGGGAGCAGGACAGTTCTGATGAGAAGTTTACAGGAAGTAAAATGGAAATGAGGTATGTGTTGGTGTGTTGTTTACACGGGACAGTAAAATCGGATCTCATCTAGTCACACTGGGGGCGCAGTTTAGTGTAAACAGAACCAGGTCAAAGTAGATCCAGATACTATGCAGAAACCCAATGTGTAAACAGACCCTATAAAAGAGTTCTGCAGAGAGGACTTTGGCAATCTTTAGAGATCCTACCGATTTATTAGCTGAGACTGTTGGACTGACAGCTTAGTTGACTTTAGACTATCGAGATCCATTCGTTTGCATCTATGGAACATTTTATAGATTATTTACAGATCCAATCAATTTAGTATGATCACTGTAATCAAATATGCTCAAACAGATAAATTATCTGTCATCAGACTGTAAATAATCACAACCGCTCCTTGCATAAATGTCCAATAGCTTTAAGTCTGTTGGGGTAATTGTCTACCAGCTGTGCTCACTGTTTGGGAGTGATTTGCTGTACCCGTTCTTCCTGGCAGACTTGCTTTAGGCTTTGCTGGATAACGCTTGTTCAAATAAGCCTTTCAAATAGATCCTCAATTTGACTGAGATCTAGATCTGGATGACCAAAGAAGAACATTCCTCTTTTATTTTTTTAACCACTCATGTATTGTTTGGGCTTGTTTGGGTGTTTTTCCGTGCTTGGGATCACTATAGTTTTTATGAACTCACTGTGCAGTATTAGGTTTGCACCAGGATTTTCCAAAAACAGTTCATTTGTATCTTCCCGGATCACAAACCCTTGACCACATTTGACCTGGGTCAGTCAGACACTCCAGATGGTCTCTGATGCATATATGTAATCACTAATGGATTTCTAGCCATTCTACCTTCACCTCCCTAAGGTGACTTTACATTGCATCTCTTAGGCCTCTCTACCCAGCTACCCACCCTGCACCACCAAATCTCAAAAAGAGATGTTGGGCTGGTGTTTCGTCCGTCTACATTTGGTCTAACTTTGGTCTAACTTTAGCCCAAAGTGGACGTCTTTTTCGTACCACATATAGCCCTGATATAGGCATGAAAAAAACTGAATGAAACCGGCTAGTGCAAACCCAGACTAGTCTTTCTAGTAATTGCTGCTATTCAGAAATGTCATATAATGATATACTGGCCATCGCCCAATACAGCATGTTGAATTTAGGCATATACAGTGGGGGGGGGGGGAGTATTTCGTCAGTCACCAATTGTGCAAGTTCTCCCACTTAAAAAAGATGAGAGAGGCCTGTAATTGACATCGGTAGACCTCAACTATGAGAGACAAAATGAGAGAAAAAAAAATCAGAAAATCACACTGTCTGATTTTTAAAGAATTTATTTGCAAATAATGAAGGAAAATAAGTATTTGGTCAATGACAAAAGTTCATCTCAATACTTGTTATATGTTATATATCCTTGTATAATGTTATATCTATGTTATGTCTTCACAAGGTTGGCACACACCGCCACGTTTCATCTTCAATGCCCTTGCTGATGGAAGGAGGTTTGTCAAAATCTCACAATACATGGCCCCATTCATCCTTTCATGTACACGGACCAGTCGTCCTAGTCCCTTTGCAGAGAAACAGTCCCAAAGCATGATGTTGCCACCCCCATGCTTCACAGTTGGTATGGTGTTCTTTGGATGCAACTCAGCATTCACTCTCCTCCAAATATAACGAGTTGTGTTTGTACCAAGCAGTTCTACTTTGGTTTCATCTGACCATAAGACATTCTCCCAATACTCTACCGGAACATCCAAATGCTCTCTAGCAAACTTCAGACGCGCCCGGATATGTACTGGCTTAAGCAGGGGAACACGTCTGGCACTGCAAGATCTGAGTCCCTGGCGGCGTAGTGTGTTACTGACGGTAGCCCTTGTAACGTTGGTCCCAGCTTTCTGCAGGTCATTCACTAGGTCCCCCTGTGTGGTTCTGGGATTTTTGCTCACTGTTCTTGTGATCATTTTGACCCCACGGGCTGAGATCTTGCGTGGAGCCCCTGATCGAGAGAGATTAGCAGTGGTCTTGTAGGTCTCCCATTTTCTGATTATTGCTCCCACAGTAGATTTCTTCACACCAAGCTGCTTGCCTATTGCAGATTCAGTCTTCCCAGCCTGGTGCAGGACTACAATTTTGTTTCTGGTGTCCTTCGACAGCTCTTTGGTCTTCACCATAGTGTAGTTTGGAGTGTGAATGTTTTAGGTTGTGGACAGGTGTCTTTTATACTGTTAACGAGTTCAAACAGGTGCCATTAATACAGGTAATGAGTGGAGGACAGAGAAACCTCTTAAAGAAATTACAGGTCTGTGACAGCCAGAAATCTTGCTTGTTTGTAGGTGACAAAATACTTATTTTCCACCATTATTTGCAAATAAATTCTTTAAAAATCAGACAATGTGATTTTCAGATGTTTTTTCTCATTTTGTCTCTCATAGTTGAGGTCTTCCTATGATGTCAATTACTGGCCTCTCTAATCTTTTTAAGTGGGAGAACTTGCACAATTGGTGACTGACTAAATAATTTTTCCCCCACTGTATAGATGACTTTTTCTAGACGTATTTTCAAATCTGAAAAAGATGCCTTTCCAGCTTTTAATTTTCAACCAAATATCGACGTCTTTTCAATGTCTTTTCAGCGAGCTGTCGCTGGGTGGGTAAGGACTTAAAGCCATACTTGAAAGTGTATGTGTGTGTGTTTGTGTTTTTTTGATTGATTGATCTATTGTAAACCGTCCTTGGATTTGAAAATAATACCCAATTAAATTTTTTTATTTGTGAATTAGTCTCAGGCTAATTAGGGCAATGCAGCTACATGGTAAAATACAGGTGTTTGCTGCATGGAAGAGTCTAGATTGCACAATATAGTAAGGTAAAATAATAATAATAGACCGGTTAATATGGGAGCACATCAAGGGTGTTATATAGATTTTACACAGTGTATCATCCTTTATCTGAGACTGTGTGTGAGCGTGTGTGTCTTACCGTCTCCCACTGACAATGGGCTGCAGATTAGTGGGGTCATCAGACGCTGCTTCAGTGATTCTGAAAGTGACTCTCTGTAGGTCAGAAATGCCCACCTCCATATCCTCCAGCATGCCAATCTCCTCACCTGACATACACAGAGAGAGCAGTTAGAACTGCAGGATAACACACACACACAGGCTTACAGACCCTTACACACTAACATGAAAATTCCTAAAGACACATATACAGACAGACACACATACCCAACACTAAGGAGTAAGAGTAGGTTTTTTTAAGTATGAGCTCATAGGCCTTGAGACATAGTGTAATTTTACGTTATTTGTGAAGAATAACCAGTAAATGTTGTCCATTCTACTCTCTTGGACAGAACGTGAAACATCCCATCACAAGCTAAAAGGCAACACTGATTTTTATGCATTTTGTCAGCCCCTCGGTATCGCGCCCTCTCCCGGGGCGATTCCTAGCCGCTGCCCACAGGCTCATACAAGGACTTTTGTTTTGTGTTTCCATTCTGGTTTTGATTCATGGACTCGGTTCTTGTTCATTTGTGTTCATGTATGTTCGGTTCAGTGTTTTGTTCATGTTCACGTGTTTTGGTTCAGGTTTATTACGTCTTGCTTAGTTAATGTGTTGCACCTGAGGCTGGGGGTACTTAAGTGGCGCCTACGCTCAGTTTGACGCAGAGAATTATATGGTTTATGGTTGTGGAACCTCGAGGTTGCCTGAGAGGTTCCCATCTGTTTCCACGTAGTGTTTAGGCCAGCTTCGTCTCGACTCCATCATTTGCTAGCAATCCACCCGAAGGTTCGAGCTTCCAACGAGGTTCTCGATCCTGCTCTACTACTCACGTTCCGGCAGTTCCAGGTTGGGTCGGCCTAGCCGTCACTGTATTCATGTTTATGCCCTTTAGCTGCTGCATCGTCTGACCCTGCCTAACCCGCCATAACACATCTAAACAGTTTCATATCTTATTCATACAGAGACAGAGATTCACCTTGTTTTTCTACCTTGAAAGTAGTGAAGTGACTCTTTAATTCACACAAATTATGGCTTATTTTGCATAAAAAAATGACTGGCAGGGACAGCAACCAGGCTGAAGTACATGCCTATGCAAATAATTCCTTGTCTACAGTTCTAGAGTTACTGTCTAGAACAGGCCTGAGGACAACAAGGTGTGAAACTTCAGTGCAGAGTGCCAGATATCTGCTAATTGAGAGTTTGTGACAGTGAAATTAAGCCTAAACTGAAGTTAATGTGCCTGTTAGATAAGGGGCAGATCTGGAGGCTCACCGACATAAAGATTTCTGGTAAACTGAGATGTTGTTCTCATGTTTGCTCTCAGGTTTGACAAGGAGGGACAGAAGGGTGCTTAGGGTTTTTAGACAGTCTGTTAATGCGAGGCCTGCTGGAGTTAGGCCTGTCTGCACAGATCCCTTCCTAGACTCTACTTAAACCATTACATATTCATATTAACATGGCAATCCCAGATCTAATACCTGGTTAGACCCCCCCCCCCCCCCCCCCCGCCCCGATAACACTTCTGACAATCTCAAATCTTCAGAGGTTAAATCTGGACATCTGAAATATTTTACATTGCTGTGTTTCACTTCATGCTTTTGTGTAATTAGTTTTGCCTCCCGGTGTCACAGAATGGGTTCCTTCCTCACTTGGAGCGAGGACACATGTCTCTGTATTGTGACAGTGTCCATTGTTTAAAGAGCTATATAAAGTACCTTTAACTTGGCTGCCATCTTTTTAAGCTGCTGGCTGTTTTCGTTTACAAAGAAAACAAAGGAAACACTGAATATCCGTTATTCTGCAGACAGTGTACTTCCTCTGTATTTTAACTGGGAAGCTATGGGAGACATTTTTATCCACTCTAAGCTTTAGTGTACGTCATTACATTTTTATAACAGGGTGACTAATAGGTTACATACCAGAATTAAAAGTTGTCACACTTCATGTGAGAAGCAGAGTTTAGTTTATGAAAACCCATAAATGACTAAACAGACTGAATGACAAAGGTAAAATGTACAGATCTTTGTAAAAACTAGTCTCATCGTGTTTGCTATTTGCAAAGAGGAGGATATTTTAGCATTCCAGTCCTTGGCTCTGTCCTCTAGAACAGAGAGGTCAAACTGCTGTCCTCATTTGACCTGCCTTGATAATGAATAACTAATACATGCAGCGGTGCTGGAGTCTGGCTTTGTTTACATGGCAGGTTTCTTGGACAGAGCGTTCAGACTTCATGATACCTAATCAGAGCGTAGTCACTGAAGTTTATTGCATACAAGGCCAGACTAGGCCTTACATACAGTGTACAAACCCAGATGCAGCCCATGTTTAACTTCTCCTGGTCCCATCACTAATCCTAATAGACATCCATATTTGGGGCCAACATGGAACCCAGGGTCAAAACATTCTGGTTTCCAGTTGGGCTACCCATTAAGGCCCCACATAGATGTAGTTTTGGACATGTTAGCTGAGACCAGTCTTTATACTGGTGTTGGAGCACCTACAAGACTTCTGTAAGTCTCATAACCATCAGAAGTGTGATACTGAAGCCTAAGAGCCTAATATGATCAACTTTGACACAGTACCTATACTCACCTGGTCAGCAGACTGGTGTTTGGGTTTGTTCAGTAAAATTCAGAAACAGCTTTGTTGGTACATCTAGCATTTATCATCTATCATTCAGCCATGTCACTCCACTGTTGCGTTCTCTTCACTGGCTTCCTGTAGCTACTGCCCGCATCAGATTCAAAACCCTGATGCTGGTCTACAAAGCCAAGAACGGACCAGCCCCTCCGTACTTGATGGAAATAATCAAAAGCAGATCCGCACCAAAAGCCCTTCCAGCTTCAAGTACGGCTCGGCCTGACCCAACATCCCTCAACATCCACAGAACACAAGCGTCCAGGCTTTTTTCTGTCCTGCACCGAAGTGGTGGAACGAATTTCCCCTGGGTGTCTGAACAGCAGAGTGATGCTCGCTGTATTTAAACCCAGACTGAAGACCCTCCTCTTCCGAGAGTACTTGGGCGAATAGCAGAGTGGTCTCCTTACTGTGTTTATTAGTGTCAACATTTTTTAGCCTATTCAAACTAGAAGAGGTTTTTCTTTGGTAAATAGCAAAGCACTTTGCTTTGTAAGTCGCTCTGGATAAGAGCATCTGCTAAATGCCTTAAATGTAAATGTAATAATCGGAGTGAATCAAGTTTATTAGGCTTTGTTAGGTTTTTTAAAGATCTCACAAGTATTTTTTAATACAGTAGACACTGTATTATAGTGAAATAATAAGTGAGTATTGGTCATATTAAGCCCTCAGGCTTCAGTATCACACTTCGGATGCTTATAAGACTTACAGAACTCTTTTATGAGCTCCAACACCAGTGTAAAGACTGGTCTCAGCTAACATTTCCATAACAGTCTATGTAGGGCCTCCTGAATGTAGTAGCCCAACTAGGAACCAGAACGTTTTGTCCTCGAGCTCCACATATGGATGTCCATCAGGGTCAGTGGTGGGAGCAAGAGGAGTTAAACATGGGCTGCATCTGGGTTGTACACTGCATACATCGCCTAGTTGGGACTAGCTGCCTCATCAGACATCAGCGCCTAGCTGATGGAGCCCACTCAAGAGCCCATGCCCACCTGGAACTCACCTGGCCCACGTTCCACTCATGTCAGCCCCACATGAGCATGTTGGCTGGGGTGCTTCTTTTTTGTTTACCTTGTTTCTTGTTGTATTGTGATATTGGTCTGTTTCGGGTTTGGGTTGCTAGTGCAGTTTTCCCTTTGTGGATTGTCTTGTTCTAGATAAAGTCATCTGTGTTTGCAGTTTACCTCATTTTCCTTGTATTTTTAATATAATCTAAAAGTATTTGCCTGCCTTGTACTGACTCTCACATAAGACACAGCAACCAGTGAACCGACATCCTGACCACCGGAGGCTTACTGATGCGATTCATGGAGTTCCTACCTCACAACTTACAGAACATAAAGGATCTGCTGCTAACGCCTTGGAGCCACATACCACAGGACATCTTCAGGTCAGATCTGTTGTGGTGGCATAATTCAATTCAATTAGGTTGGTGGTATTAATGTTATGGCTGATCAATGTACAATTTCCCATTCTAGAGCCCCTTTCAAACAAAAACAAACAAAAAGAACAGGGAATCGGTCGTACGCTACAGTCACAGAGGTCAGGACAATAACAGCAACAGTGTGTGACGTGTGGCTTGTGTGTGTGTGTGTGTGTGAAGTGTGTAATTGCATGCTCACTGTAGGTGCTGAGCAGACTCTCGAACTGGGCCACCACTCCCACTGAATGCAGCTGTCTGAGAAAGCCCTTATCCTCAATTCCGGCATAAAGCCGCATGACGAAACCGCAGGCCAAGGCAGCAAGCTGTGCAAAGAAAACACACACACACACACACACACACACGAACACACATAAAGAGTTGTAAACAATCAACAGAGCAGCTACATACCCATCCCACACATCACCCTTTCCCCCCAGGCAGGTCCTGAAACACTCATTCTTCTAGCATGGATGCAGTCCAGCAGACTGACAAGTGCTTCAGCAGTCCCCTTGACAGCCTTCAAACTCTTCCTGAAGCCCTCCCTTCAGACTCCTCTCACAGGGCACCTGGCATTAACATGCGTCCTGGGTGATCTGATCATAATCTGATCATAAGTGGCCAGCACAAAGTACGGGGGAAGAATGCATCTCGAGGACGTCCAGAGACACATATGACCACATCACTCTTTTCATCATTCTTCGTTGATGATGC
Organism: Salminus brasiliensis; assembly: GCF_030463535.1. Taxonomy (NCBI): domain Eukaryota; kingdom Metazoa; phylum Chordata; class Actinopteri; order Characiformes; family Bryconidae; genus Salminus; species Salminus brasiliensis. Next base: position 43,139,201 of record NC_132881.1, read on the forward strand.
ATTTCCACTTCGGCACCCAAAGATCTGCAGAGAGCTTATCATTAATAAATACTATCAGGGTGATTTTGATTGGCTTTTACCATGAGAACCTGTATAAACACCGCAGCCGTAAGGAGAGACTAGTGCGGACCATCACCACAGTGGCCTGTAGCATTTTTTCCGCAGTACCTTCAACAGGCTACACTGGACAGCGCTGGACTTATAGATAAATCAACCAACAGCAAACTACAGCAACCTACAGCAAAGCTACAGTCACTAAAGCACTAAATCACTGACTGTATTAATCGCAGTATATACACCATTTGGACAAATGTATTGGGACACCTGCTTATTCATTGTTACTTATCCCACCTCACCCCCAACTTCTCAACTCATCGCAGAAGTACTAGATGGAGCATCAACATTTAAGAGAAGAGAATTTACAGTTCCACTGCTCCATAGCTCAATGTTGGGGGCTTTATACCTATCTAGCCCACACCTAGCATTAGGCAGTAGTAGTAGTAGTAGCAATAGTAATAGTAGTAGAAATAGTAATAGTAGCAGCAGCAGTAGTAGCAGTAGTAGCAGTAGTAGTAGTAGTAGTAGTAGCAGCAGTAGTAGCACTAATAGCAGGAGTAGTAGTACTAGCAGAAGTAGCAATAGTAGTAGCGGCAGTAGTAGCAGTAATAGTAGTAGTAGTAGTAGTAGTAGTAGCAGTAGCAGTAGCAGTAGTAGTAGTAGCAGTAGTAGTAGCAGTAGTAGTGACAGCAGTAGTAGTAGTTTCCAAATAAAAAGTGATGAAGGTGAATGATAACTGAATCTGGAATTTGAACCCTTTACCACAACAAACCCCATGTTTGTTAATTCTGTTACTGGCAGCACTCTATTCCAGCATCAGGGGCAAAAGACAACAAATAATACATCTTAAATGTGATAACATGAGCAGCGCAGACAAGTGCCAAAAGCTCCTGAGATTTATGGTAAAGATAGGCCCGTCTTGCTCTCTTGCTCAGTCAATAGGACAGTGCTCGCTGATACAAAAAATGCTCTTCTAACACAAGAATGTAAATATCAGCTCACGGCCATTTAATAGCTGCCTGTTTGTACGGCTTGAAGGGTAAGAATGTGGTTCATCATAAACCATAAAGCAGCAGTTCTCTAACTGATCCATATGCACTAAAGAACCATGTTTGAAAAAGAAGAACATTTGAAAGGCTTTAAGGAACCCTAGCATAATATAAAGGTTCTGTACAAATGTAAGGGTGCTTTTTTATTATGTGGAGGTTCTTTAAACCTTTGGGTCTTCATACATACATGTTCATTCAAATGGTTCTCTTAAGCGGTGGTTTTGTAACTGGTCCTTAAGCCGCCCCCCACCACAGGTGGTCCACATTTTGTGCTCTATCCTACATTTGAAGCCAGTCCTACAAACTAAGCCAATGTAAAGGTTCTGTATAAATGCAAGGGTTCTTTATGACCTTCAACTCTTCATGACCTTCAAAAGTTCTTCAAACTCAAAATCTCATTTACAAAAATTGTTCTCTAAAGCAGTGCTTCTCAAACTAGCCCTCAAGGCCCCTCCTTACGGTCCACTATCCTTATGCATCATCCTAAAGAACCATGTTTGGAAAAGTATCTTCATATACAGTGGGGAAAAAAAGTATTTAGTCTGTCACCAATTGTGCAAGTTCTCCCACTCCCCTGCTTATGCCAGTACATATCCGGGCGCGTCTGAAGTTTGCTACTCGTTGTGTTTGGAGGAGAGTGAATGCTGAGTTGCATTCAAAGAACACCATACCAAGTGTGAAGCATGGGGGTGGCAACATCATGCTTTGGGGCTGTTTCTCTGCAAAGGGACTAGGACGACTGGTCCGTGTACATGAAAGAATGAATGGGGCCATGTATTGTGAGATCAGCAAGGGCATTGAAGATGAAATGTGGCTGGGTCTTTCAGCATGACAATGATCCCAAGCACACTGCCAGGGCAACAAAGGAGTGGCTTTGTAAGAAACATTTCAAGGTCCTGGAGTGGCCTAGCCAGTCTCCAGCTCTCAACCCCATAGAAAACCTTTGGAGGGAGTTGAAAGTCTGTGTTGCCCGCCGACAGCCCCAAAACATCACTGCTCTAGAGAAGATCTGCATGGAGGAATGGGCCAACATACCA